>NC_141028.1:30075000-30187500 GCF_052040795.2 Danio rerio
GTGTATATTCACACCATCTTTGAAAAGAAAGATTTTAGCCATTACTCTATAGTGAATATAGATAATTGATGCATTTATACAAAAACAAATCTGTTTCTTTAAAGATATTCATAAAAAATTATAGTGTGGTCACCTATTACTTTTAGGATAACAAAAAGTGGACATTTATTTAAAATCAAATAGAGGTGTTAAAAAATTACAACCTGTTATTTAACCTTTAGATCTTCTCACATAATCATTGGTGTTTACTTATTTTTGCACCTTGATCTTAAATTATTTTGTTAGATTTGGCTTGGCTCAGACTAATCAAATGTATAACCAATAAACTAGATTTGCAAATTACTTTAGGGTGGACTCAATTATGCATGCCAATACAGTCAGTCATTACTATGATCTGTTTGTTTATTTATTTATTTATTTATTTATTTATCTATTTATATTATTTTCCTCTCAGGCTGGCTGTAACTGACATGTTTGCAGTATTGGGTTCGGTCTGCTTTATTATGTATGAATAAAGATAAAGTCTGAAAAAATATCGCAGAGCTGAAGGATGTAGTAAACTGTGGGATTATGTATCTCTTTCCAGCAGGTTATTGCTGAAGGGAGTGTTTATGCAGATTAATTGCTGAACTTAATTCCCCTCTTGACTGACCTTGGTGAGGCACAAACAGACTCTTTTAATTACACCTTATTAGCAAAAACTAAGGAAACAAAGAATGATGAAGATACAGAGTGTCTTTAAACAGTAAAATAATTACTCTTAGGAAAAGAGATTGACTATTATACACTTTCAACATCATTTACAGAAGATACTCACTAAAATGTTCAGTTAGTTCAGTATTAGTTTACTTTCACTCTCTTTCCCTCAATGTATTCTCTGCTTTATCAGTTATCAGTTAATGACAAAAAACCTGAATGATGAAACCTAAGCCTTTGTTGCTGACTATCAACCTGTAACCTTTATCAAATAGGAAGCTTGACTGGTAAATATAACTATTATTCACTAAATAAATGAATGCTCTAAAAGTTTTGTAACTCAGATTATCATAAAAAGATGAAATGATAAATTGTCAGTAGCTATGTACTGACTTTGCTGCAAGCTGCGATTTTATCACGACCACAGACAGATGCCTACAGCATATGATTTTAAAATTTCTTGTTGATCCTGTTACAAAGCGTTTTAATTTTCTGTTGTGAATGTGAAAAAATGTTCCCAGTGAAGGTCATTCCTGCTGCATAGAGATTTGCCATAGTAATGCACATCAGTGTTCAGGGTGGAAAATGTGTCATTTCTAAAAACACAAAAGCAAGCCAGTTGTGAAGGTGACAAAACGATATAATAAACTATTTTAGTAATCATAAATAAAAAGTGTGATCATTTTACGTCTTCACTTTTTCAGTAAAAAAGGTCCAAAGCTGTCACTGGGACCACTTCTGTTCTTAAAGAGGACATATTAGAACCTAAATGTATAAACATGGATGCTTGAAAGAGTACTACTTGTGTACCTTTATTTCTAAGAGGATAAGATTTAATTCAAATAAAAAAGCCTACTATAGAAAAAAAAAAAGAAAAACTGTTTGCCTTATTGATGTTAGATTCAACTTTGTCCCTCTTTGGTGTTGATTAATCTACTGTCCAGTAAAACAATAAACTAGATTTGCGCTGATATCTCATGTAATAGTATTGCATTGTACTGTAAATTAATTAAAATTAATAAGAATTTATTAATAATTTTACAGAATTAATGCCACTGCCTATCACTTAAAAAATAACATTGTTTTTGAAAATTGTGTTTTAAGAATTAAAAGGGTTAGAGAAGTTCAAGGTCATAAGGACCTAGAAAATAGCTATTTCTAAATTTCCTTTAGTCTTAGTACACAATGTAACAACAAACGAGTAGAGCTTTAAATAGAACTTTTTTTTTTTACTTTTCAGTTATTTTTTGTGAGAGACGCTCGGATTCAATGAACTATGTTAAGTTAAAAGCCTCTTAAACTCTGCAAACCATGTGCCTGGTCCAGACAAAGACTACAGAATACACAAGACATAGTCACTCATATAGTTTTGAATGTGGAAATCTGTAGTGATCAATAAGGCAAATAAAGCCCTGCCTACTAGTACAGGAGCCAATCATCGATTGATATAGACTGACGTTTCTCCAGGGGAGATGCTTGAACCAGATGTGTGCTTTTATTATTTTGTCAACAAACACACTGCAGTTTCAGCAATTACTTACTTCACACACATGAGAAATATTTCCAAATGAAGCTTGAAATCTCTAAAATGAATGGTTTAAAATGAACCAATTATACTTGAGAACAAAAGTTTTTTGGTTTTGTAATCTGTCTGAAACGAACGCGAAGTACAGTCTGTCCGATCAAACGCACATCACATGACAGCAACTACTCAAACACCCCACAAACTTGTAAACAAAGAGTCGCTGTCATTTCTGAAGGAGAATCGCCAATAAGATCAAGTTGTGGATTACTTTATTAGAGCAGCCAGATCTGATAAATCATTATCCAGAGCATGATGTGTAGAACGGCTGTAAATGAGGTTGGTGTCATGATCTTGTTCCTTTTGAGTGCACATGCACATTAGCTTCATAACTTGAAAAAAATGAAGATTTTGTTTGATGTTTTGAAATGAAACTTATGAGACAGCTGATGTTTAATTATAGCAGTGATTCCGAATATGTAATCGTAAGCTTTGCAAACAGTTTTGGAGAATTTGATTCTTTCCTATTCAGATGGAAAGCCAGAGCATACTGCCTGATAGGGCTGTGCGATTCATTGAAATCGAATTGCAATCGCGATTTGAAACGTTGCGATTAGTTTAACGCAAATTACATATATAATATAATTTCTCCCACCCACAGCAAATGCATGACTGCCGTCTGTGTGTGACAGTCTTACTAGCCAGTTGAGTTAGCAAACTTTAGTTGTGTTCAATCAGAATTGCACAACTGAACAACATGGAAAGCCCACAATAAAAAAACAAACAAACAGCGAAGCGCGGAAGAGTGGGATAAAGCCGTCTGCTGCTTCAGAAACATTAACAGACAAATTAAAATCAAAGTAAAACAGCACATCGGAAATATGAGAATATTTTGGTTTCAAAGTCACAGACACCGAACAAAAACAGGTCATTTGTAAGAGCTGTCACAGAATTATTGTCACAGCATAAGGAACTACAACAACCAGCACCTAAACAAGCACCACAGGCAGCTTTACCATATGAGGAGTATCTTGCTAAAAAACTTAACTAAAAGTGTTGCCAGTGACACTCAATCTAGTAGCAAGCAACAGCAAAGTACAATTTCAGAGATGTTTGTGACTGTTACACCGTATGAAAATGCATCGCAAAGGCACCAAGAGATAACTTAACGCCACAACTCACTACCTCGCTGAAGACACAGTACCTTTTAATGCAGTGACCAAAGAGGGATTTAAAACCTCATCCACATGCTGGATAGGAGATATACATTTTTGTCATGCACATATTTCAGCCATTTTGCAGTACCACAGCTGTACATTGAATGTTGTGATATTTTGTGTAGCATCTATGATAGTTATTTTGTTATTACATAAGCTACAGAAGGGCTCTTATCAGCCTTGTTAGTTTGCTGAGTGTCCTGTTTTTTTATAATTATTATTTTTGGTTTGTATAATAAGCTACACTATCTCCCTAATTTGAGGTGAACTTGTTTACAGAAAGGTAAGGTCATTTTATTTGTGCTTACAGTTTGCTCAGTGTTTCATTTCTGAATATTAAAAAACAAATTTGAATAAATGTTGGAGTAAGTTAATGTATTTTCAGTTTCTTTTTTAACTAACACTCACTGCAGTAAGAAGCTAGGATACTGTCACAATCACCAGCAATCTAACCTTCATAGATCATTGGAGAACATTCACATTTACATGGACTACAATCCTGCCTCCATACGAACTACAAGTGCTGTCAGGCACAACACACACTCACCTGTTTCAAGCCTCCTTTGATTAGACTCACACAGCTGAAGCTGCTCATGGACTGATTACACTCACATATAAACGGCTCACTCTGACACCCTCATGGCTGAGTCTTGTTTTTCTGAATTTTGAACTTTACAACTCGCTTTCCTTGCCTTGCCTGTTTTGACCCTAGCTTTGTTTTGCTTTGTTATATTGTTTCTTCCTGTCTGCTGCCTGCCTTTTGACCTCTCGCCTGTTTACTGACCACGACTCTGGAATTGCCTGCATGTACCTGTTTGACCCTGTTGACCATTGTTTGCCTGACCATTCTCATAATAAACCCTGGATTTTGGTCTAGGGCAGTGGTCACCAAACTTGTTCCTGGAGGGCCGGTGTCCTGCAGATTTTAGCTCCAGCCCTAATCAAACACACCTGCACAAGGTAATCAAGGTGTTACTAGGTATACTTGAAACACCCAGGCAGGTGTGTTAAAGCAAGTTGAAGCTAAACCCTGCAGGGACACCGGCCCTCCAGGACCGAGATTGATGACCCCTGGTCTAGGGTGACAACATCAATATTTTAATTTAAGTGTGTATAGTGTGTTGTGGGCCAAAACCCCTTTATTTCTATAGATTTGCATCACCTTGACATTTATGTTACTGTAAGGAGCCTATTTACACTTAATTAGATTTAATTACACTTAATTACACTTAGATTCTCTCGTATTTTACAGTTCTATCCCACAATCATCCCGTTAAGGTATTTTCTCGTATTTCTACCCATATTTTTACTCTTTCTCTGAAGGGTGGCAATAAACATTAAAAAGCCAATTCCTTCCTATAGACACAACCCATACCGCCAAACCACCAGGTGCCGCCCCTTTCTCCTTAATGTGAGTCTGTTCTGTGCTTTGGTTTTATTTAGGAATGAAAAACATCGAGATTCACATTCCTTTTCATTACAGGTGCCATCGCCACTCCTATGCATTCCTCAAGAGTCATATAGCAGTTCGTGACTGTCAGCTGACGCGCTCCATAGTGATAAGTAGATGCTGTTTCCCAAACAAATAGAGTACACGTGATATGAAGCAGAGCAAAAGTCTAGATTTTAGGTGCGTGTTTGAACAGACATATAGGCTACACAAAATTAATAATAATAACATCTAAAGATGTCGATCTTGGTGAGGGTTTTTTCAAACTAATTTTGTCCTAAATGAGCATAAAAAGTTATGAAAGCAACCAAATGCTTTCATTATAATGTTAGGGGTGTGCATTTTTAAAGTGACACGGCTGTTATTTAATGTAATCAAACAAAAAAATGAAATAAATGAGAGATTAATTCATTGCTCTTTAATCAGAATTTCTAAGTTATACAGTAAAGTAAAGATAACAGCTATTAATTTTAATAAGCTAAACTGTTTGCTAATTTATTTGCTGCTAATGTATACTACTTATTTTTTCGTTTAATTGTTTGACTGTTTATTTACAATAAAACAGCTCCAGATGAACATATTTAGTAATCTGGGGATTTTTTTAGGGGGAGGGGAGGGGGGGGGGGTGATCCCTTATTATGGTGGGCATATCCCTTTTTTCACATCCCAATGTTGACAGGTATGGCACCCATTCAACATACACGAAAGATATAAAATTCCTTTTTTTCCAGTGTCTACTTTCATCTCGCAAGTCATCACATCATCATCAAAAGTGGATGAAGATGAGATAAAGCTAGCACAATGCATTACAAAAAAAAAAAAACTGAATAAAACAACAAAAAGAATATCTGAAATCATAGCAGACATTTTTTTTAACAGTGACATTAAGCAGTTGTAAAAGTAATGGCACAGAGTAATGCCAAAGACATAAAAATCCTAATATTACTCAGGACAAGACAGGATTTTAGCAGGTCTAACTTGCGTTTGTCAGGCAGCCATGGTGGAGTTTCTGTCTCTGCCGCTCGGAGGACAAGAGTCGTCCCACAGATCCATCAATCAGTGGCTGGAGTGGCCATCCATTGGACCTGCAGCTCCACAAGTCTCCTTGACAGAGAGCAGCTGTTCCCTCCAGCCCTATTATGACACCATCAGTGAAACGCGGCCCAATGCTGTGACATAAAAATAATGAGGCAGGGATGAGCAGCACAAACATCCGTCTGAGGACACACTTTTTACCCTTCACTTTATTACAATATCACCAGCAATGTGTTACGGTTGTCTATCATTAGGACAGAGTTTGTTTGACCTGTAGGACTTGATACCTTTCCTGAGTTTGCATCAAAGTCGCTCTTGCCACATTCCTGTCTTGTATTTGATAATTCTACTTTATTTATTTATTTTTATATATTTTTTGCAATGGAATGCAACAAATGTGTAACCGGTGAAGAAAACACACAATGCAATATCTGCTGTTCTTCAATATTCTTTAGGTTAACAGTCAATGGTTGCTTCTTTGGGATATTTAATTAAGAAGCTTTGTGCAGGCTGGAATATTAATTAACGTTATTGATAGTTAATATGAGCTACAGGTCTGTTGTTTGTTCTCCTTAGTGGGTTTATGTGGAAATACTGCATTTTCTTTAAAGTTGGCCTTGTGAAGATTAACGATCCACTGAAACACCTGTGAGGCTGTTTGGGATTATAAATGTTAGTGCCGCATTAAAGGAGTAAATAGAGTGTGTGCAGGGGAAGGTCCTGCTAATGTGTTTGGACATCAGAATTATGATGACAATAAATGTGCATTAAAATGATTTTGTAGGAAGGAAGTAGTCCCACAAAACATTTGCATATCATGTAATCCAGCAGGCATCCTGATAATAAAAGAAAGATACCAAGGACATATTTGTGAAGGGTTCTCCGATATCATGGGGATATCTCGAAGTCTATTAACAGGGGATGTTCGTCAAATATCTAGAGGACATTAGCGAATCATTTACAGACCATGGACATTTGTGCGACATTCAGTAAACACTAAACATGTCAATCAAGACAAAATTGCTACCAATGGAATTAACACAATAGTACTTTTAAAATACTTTTAAAAGGTTGTTGTGTGTATCTTTGCGTGTGTGTGTGTGTGTGTGTGTGTGTGTGTGTGTGTGTGTGTGCAATATAAACTCAATTAAACAACAAAAATTAAAGCGCACACAGAACATTTACAATGCTTTCACACCTCCCCAGCTGGTACAGTTCATTTGGCATGTATGAACCCCACAATCATGCTCGGATCCACGCCAAAACAATCAGTCCCAGATCGCCTGAATAAGGTGGTCTCGGCTCGATTGAAACGAACTCTGGGGCGGATCGATTGTACACTCTCAGAAATAAAGGTTTCCAAGCTGTCACTGGGGTGGTACCGTTTCAAAGGATACAAATTTGTACCTTAAAGGTCCATATTAATACTGTACCTCAAGCGTACAAATTAGTAATTAAAAATGACAAAAGTGTTCCTTTTAAAATTTTTAGGCTCTAATATATACTTTTGAGGTACCAATATGGACCCTTTAAGTACCAATCTGTATCTTTTGAAAAGGTACTACCCAGTGTAAGCTCATGTACCTTTAATTCTGAGAGTGTAGTGAGAAAGCAAAACGATCCAATGAACTAACAAACCAGGCTATATCACAGTGTATTTTAGATATGTAATAGGTAGGCATATATTTATTTATGCTGTATGAAGAGAGAAATTATGAGTAGGGCAGTATGTCATTCATACGGGTAAATATGAGGTTCATGTCAAATAAAAGTAAAAAGCATGCTGAGCTATTAACGAGAGCAGTTTAACAGTTAGGAAAATTGACCGAACTACAGTCTTGGTTTATCTGTTATTTCTTTCTATAATGTAAAGCCTTTAATGCATAAGCTAACTGCTATGTATAAGAAAGTCTTACCTCTCTGATTTATATTTGGTGACGATGTCTGTGGGTGTCACCAGTCAAAATTAAAGAGCAGCTTTTCTCTTGTAATGTCTTATTGCTCATTGCCAAAAATTAAAATAAGGACGCCTGACAGCTAAGTAGGACTTTGAAAAATTAAATCTGAAACTCTGACCAACGTGAGGAGAGTTTATTTGTTTTAGTTATTTTGGTCCATTTAGAAATTTTGCAGTGTGAAAGCAAACCACACCAAGAATCAAGTGCAACATTGTAAGAATTTTAATCCCTGTTTCAGAACAAGAGAATTGATCGACAGGTGCGAAAGCACCTTTAGTCAAACGTTCCTTAATTCAGTGGCACAGACTAATGTGGTCAGATTCATGCAGAATCAAATATTTCAAAATATCTGTCTTGACCTCCTAGAAAATCCCCTAAATGGCCACCGGAAACAAACCTCTGTTAGGATGTAGTTTTCCCAGACATTCAATTGGACGTTTACAGAATGTCCAGCAGCCACTGAGGGTGGAACTTTCACTTTAATTCCTCTGAATGTCATTTTATTAACTTTTAGGCAATTCAAAGGCAACAGCCACATTGTAAGAAGCAAAATAATTTGAACAATTGCAAAAAATAACAATCCTGATTAAAAACCAATTGGTTCGCAATTTAGTGCACTAATAAAGTTATCTCTCGCAAATGTATTTATTTATTTTGCCGCATAGTCTCGATGTGTATTTTCCATGTGGAAATTCAGCATTTAAATTCAATATCTGTCAATATTAAATGTACAATCTTCTGCTTTACATGCTAATGTTAGCTTTGAACGTTATATAATGGGAAGCAGCACCACATGATGGATGACACATTTCAAAAAGGAAGTTTTTCATAAAACTTAAACATAACAAAAAACACAGTGGTCATGACAGATAATGTCTACAAATCTAATACAAAGCATACTTTATTGACGGACAAAAGAGAAAACTCAAAGCCATGTCTGAGGAAATCACTGCCAACACCAGTAGAATAAGGCAAGACAGAAAGCTCTAACAGCTTTAGCCGAAAGGGATAACAGCTAATGCTAACACTAATGCTCTGCCAGCATGTGGGAAAAGAGACAGAGGTCATTTTTTAATGGATTTCAATGGAGGAAAGGCATCATTTTGCTGAATAAAAAGCTTTGCAGGAAATAGTACATCATTTAATAAATCGACAGCCTGTTTGTATCGACTACATGATTTACGCTAAACAACAATCATGGAGAACTTTATGTATATTATATGTATATTATTTTACTGTGACAGCTAGAATTCATTCTTGGCAATACTATACAATAGTATATGTGGTGTACAGTATGTGTTAACAATGCGTGTTGTCAAAAATATCAACAGATCATGTGTACATTTATCTTGGGGGTTTTCTTGGCTGAAACTGTAAATCTCAAGCTGCGACAATCAGTAAACAGACATGGTGACTGCTGCTGTGAAATGATACTTAAAGAAACACCAATTTTTTCTTTTTGAAAATAGGCTTCCCTACAGTATATAGAAGTTAACTAATTGAGGCTCATCATTTTTAAATCTATTTAACTCCAGGTCTGACCGGAGCATTTTTAGCTTATTTGCTTAGTTTAAATCATTGAATCAGATTAGACCATTAGCATCACTCAAGAATTCCCAAAGAGTTTCAATAATTTTCTTAGCTTGACTTTTGTAGTTTCATCATGTACTATGACCAACGGAAGATAAAAGTTGATATTTTCTAGGACGATTTGGCTAGGAAGTAAACACTCATTCAGATGTATAGTAATAATCAAAAGACTTGTGACTATTATTGGATTGAGCTCTGGGGACCATTTAAGGCCATTTAAGTTCAGTGAACTCATTGTCATGTTTAAGAGACCAGTCAGAGATGATTTGCGCTTTATGACATGGCGCATTTTCCTGCTGAAAGTAGCCATCAGAGGATGGGTACAATGTGGTCATAAAGGGATGGACACCGTCAGCTCAACTGTAATTAATGGGTGCAAAGTGTGCCAAGAAAATATCCCCCACCATTAAACCACCAACAACCTTAACCATTGAAGCAACGCTGGATGGATCCATGGTTTCATGTTGTTGAGACTCATCAGAGCAGGCAACATCTTTCCAATCTTCTATTGTCCAATTTTGGTGAGCCTGTGCCAATTGGAGCCTCAGTTTCATGTTCTTAGCTGACATGAGTGGCACCCGGTGTGGTCTTCTGCTGCTGTAGCTCATCCGCCTCAAGGTTAGGCGTGTTGTGCATTTAGAGATGCTCTTCTGCATACCTCGGTTGTAACGAATGGTTGTTTGAGTTTCTGCTGCCTTTCTGTCATCTCAAACTAGTCTGGCCATTCTCCTCTGACCTCTGGCATCAACAAGGATTTTTTTCAGACCATTCTCTGTAAACCCTAGAGATGGTTGTGCAGGAAAATCCCAGAAGCTCTGCAGTTTCTGAATTCTTCAGACCAGCCCATCAGGCACCAACAACCATGCCACGATCAAAGTCACTCAAATTACCTTTCTTCTCCATTCTGATGCTTGGTTTTAACTGCAGCAGATCGTCTTGACCATGTGAACATGCTAAAATGCATTGAGTTGCTGCCATGTGTTTGGCTGATAAGAAATTTTCATTAACAAGCAGTTGCACAGGTGTACCTAATAAAGTGGCCGGTGAGTGTACTGTTAACTAAATTTAGTTTTAACTGTATTTCTTATCAATAAAACGTAGACTTCCCCACAACAACAACAACACAAAAAAATCTTACCCCCACCAGAGTTTTGAAGAAAAGTCTACATCAGAGTCAAACTCCAGCAGTCCTCATGCTTCAGATAAAGTAAAGATATTTTCATTGAGCGCATGTCAGCTGTAGAGAGCAGGCCTCACCTCTGTGTGCCCTGACAGACACACACACACACACACACACACACTTCGCTCTTCTCTAGAGAGTACGTATCTAGGTCACTCCATCCCATATGCGAGCACATCCTGAACTCTGTCAGGTAGCACATCTCTCACTCAAAGCTGAAACAAAAGTCAAATCTAATCAGTCCAGCCACAACTCAGTCAACTCCAATGACACAATTTATCCACTGTATTGTTTAGACAGCAAATTCTACTGGGAACACATTTTTAACAACAGATAAACACACTTGACACAAACTAAACATCCATTTCACACCAAAAAAAAAAAAGTCAGTGTGACAGATTGGGTTTGATTTATGGATGCGAGCAGCGTCTGACTGAAAATGTTCAAATGATAGATTTTGTTAAAACAACGAGAGCCCCAAGTGAGTATGAGAGGCTTTGGCATCCATTTATCAACATTTATCATAGTGGTGCTGCATTAATTTAGCTGAAAATACGAGAGAGGATTGTTTCAATTACAGAGTAAACGCTTTACTGCAATCAGCAAATAAACAATGTTTTTAACCAAAAATGTGAACATGTCCATCTAACATCCACTGTTTTTGGAAATATCCACAGGTAGGTAATCTGCTAATAGCTATTTCAGATGCTCCAGTATATTTTATACAGTTGAAGTCAGAATAATTATCCCCCCTCCTTATTTTTTCCACCAATTTCTGTTTAACACAGAGATTTTTAACACATTTCTAAACATAATACTTTTAATAAAACTCAATTCTAATCACTGATTAATTTTATCTTTGCCATGATGACAGTAAGTAATATTAGACTAGATATTTTTCAAGACACTTCTATACAGCTTAGAGACATTGAAAGGCTTAACTAGGTTAATTAGGTTAACTAGGCAGGTTAGGGTAATTAGGCAAGATATTGTATATCAGTGGTTTGTTTTGTAGACTATATAGACAAAAATATATAGCCTAGGGGCTAAAAAAAATTTTTATTTAATTAATTTTTTTTTATTAAAAACTGCTTTTATTCTAGCCAAAATAAAACAAATAAGACTTTCTCAGGAAAAAAAGATTTTGTCAGATATACTGTGAAAATTTCCTTGCTTTGTTCATCATTTGGGAAATATTTAAAAAAGAAAAGAAGGTTAGATATATAACTTTAGATATATATTCATTGTGTTTCATTCTGTAGTTTCACTTTTTACAGCAATCTATCTAATGTAATCTTTTTGCATTATTACAGTATAAAATTATTTTTAAAAATAGTCACTTTCTCACACTGACAGGCTAAATGAGAACAATATTTCAAATAAATGTATTTAAATCATATGTGAATTTATATACACTCACAGGCCACTTTATTAGGTACACCTGTTCAACGTTAATGCAATTTTTAATCAGCCAATCACAAGGATTAAGTGACTTTGAATGTGGCATGGTTGTTGGTGGCAGATGGGATGTGTTTCAGAAACTGCTGATCTACTGAGATTTTCACGCACAACCATCTCTAGGGTTTACAGAGAATGTTCAGAAAAAGAGAAAATATCTATTGAGCGGCAGTTCTGTGGTTACAAAATCACAATAATATTTCACAATATAAAACACATTTAAATAAGGATAAGTATATGGAATTGCAAATACAAAAACGATGCATTAAAAATAAATGTATTAAGATATAAAACACTTTGTAAAATGTCATAATATTGCACATCAATACTCTTAAACGGTTCACCATATTTCTGATTAAATATACATTTTATAATATATTTATTTAGTTTTATTTCCTAATCATAAAGTTTTAGCCATAAGTGTACACACTAAATAAAATACCCAGCACTCTTTTTAACATTTCTGAAGGTCACACAGAACAAATGTGTGTCTTGAATTGCTTGATGTTGGTGGTCATTATTTTATTGAGTAAGGGGAATGCTTTGAATGCCAAAAAGAAAATTACTGCAGTTTGAAACATTGCCGCATATCCAAAGTTATCAAATACCACCTGGATCATTCAGACGGCCGTTAGAATAATAATGAGACCAAACGAACTCATCACCACTGTAATGCATCATGCTGGGAGAAGATGCTTTGCGGATGTCTGCCTCTATCAGTCAATGATGGGAAGTTAATTCTGTGCAGAGAAAGCAGTCCATCCATTTTCTCAGACTTTATCCTGATTGAAAACTAACACATTAACCCTGTAAGGTATGATGTTGGATACAGCAGAGACAAAATGCAGCAGTCTGATGAGATTTTACTTTTTTAATATGGAGTTCACTGTAAAAAAAAAATGCAGGGTTCCACACAATTGATTTGTGTTGGGACAACATGAAAGAATTATGTTAATGTATTGAACATGGAACGTGGATTGAACATAAAACAAATAAGTTGTACCCCCAAAAATGTTTGTGTTGTTTCAGCTCATTTTATAGAAGTAGTTTAAACAAAAAGTAATCATTTTTTTCAACTCATATTTTTTGAGTGTTCAGACTAAAGAAAAAAAACATAATTTAAGACCTGAGCAAATTTGAGTAAAAAATGTTTCAGTGCAGATTCTATTTCTTTTTTTATTTTGTAAAATGATTTAAGTGTTTTTAAGAAAATACTTTTAAGGGGTCTATTGTAATGATCTAGGTGTAAAGTCTAAAGCGCATGGCGCAAAAGCATTAAAGTCGTGTTGAATCAATGTTTGCTATTTTAAGGACGAAAACATACGCTCTGTGCCCCGACTCATGGTCTAACAGGGTCGTGCTTATTCTTACAATGAGTTATGGGTGTGTTTTGAGCATAACATGCTTTAAACTAATTAGAGTCTCATCTCTCATTCCTTTTAAGAGTCAGTTGTGTCGCACCATGGTGCATTTGCTATTTACATGGTGGACTTTGTAAGTAGAAAAACTGTATGCTTTACTAGCGAGAAAATGGTTACACAGACCATCTGCAGCGCAAGGATAAAGAATGAGCCTCTTCCATTCACCCTCTTTATTTTATCTTTACTTTTCTTTTTACTTTACTCCTTTACTTTCATGGATGGGGAAATGGTGGAAAATTACTTCACTGAAGACATCCATCAGCCTACATATTTAATTTACAGTTGTTTGTTAGTGCAAAAAATTTGGTTCAAAACTAAATTCAGTTTTATTTCCAGCAAATGAATAAATGACCAAAAATAACAAAGATTGGTCTTCTATCCAAAGACACTTCCTATTCTTATGCCCCATATGATAATGCATACGTCTCTAAAACCCCACAGGCGGACAAATCTAAACTTGTTTTTATTCAAAACAAATACAAATATGCATATAATATATAATACCACTCATAATAATAACATTATACAAATGCAAATTGTCATATATATATATATATATATATATATATATATATATATATATATATATATATATATATATATATATATACTTCTGTAGAAAATAATGATTTTTGTAACATTTGAATTTTGTTCATATGTAAAGATATTTGTGTATTGCTGTACATCCATTGTTCCAGTGTGTATTTAGCAATGTGTACAAGTTTGGACCTGCATATGCACATAACTAATGCGCTCTGCGCTGGACTTTAGAGCAGCTTTTAGATGGTCAATGGCGCAGTCAATTTTAGTTCTACAAAATAGCAACACACCAACAAATGTGCATTAACACACCTCATTTTTAGACCAGCACACCCATGAGTCCCCAAAGTGGCACAAATGGAATTGCTATTTAAACAACGTGCCTCAACAAGTGAAAATTGCAGATGTGCTGGACTGACAATTGCATCAAATAGCACCATAGACATCTTGCACTTTATTGTGCTGTATATGATAGACTCACTTGAACTGGATCATTTGAATCAGTGAGTTGTTTAATGGAGACTTAGGTACTCTGAATGGATCATTTGAATCAGTAAATTGTTTACCAGAGACTCACTCTGAATAGATTGTTTGAATCAGTAAGCTGTTTAACCGAGACTCAGGCTGTTTCTCAATATGCGTTCTTCAGCGGTCTTGTGTCCTCGTGTTCTCGTGCAACGTCATCATCAGCTGCCTAAGTTTAGTTCCAATACTCAAGACCGCAAGTACGGAGGACGCGTGAAACTTCCCGGATGTGATCATGATATCGAGGACGCACTGATGCAGACTTGAGCACGGAACTCTCTCTGGAAGTCCCAGAAGTCATTGCGAATGGAGGTATGAAGCGCAGCATTTAATTTAGATTTATTATTAAAGTTCAGAGATATCACTTATTTACCTCAGGAGTTTTCCTAAATGAAACTGTGAAAATAAACATTAACGTGAATATCTTAAAAAAAGGAATAAACACATTAAGGGTGTTTGTTTGCTGAAATTCGTATTAAAATTTGTTTTATTTATATTGTGCAGAGTATATTTATAATGTTTTTATGCAAAGTATATATTTTTAAGAAAAGAGAAAACAATAAATCGTTGTATGAGTGCTGTAATGTTTAAATGATTTCCATTTAAAATGCGTGAAGGTCACTTGACCATCAGGAAGAACGCAGCATCCCATTTCCCAAAGGACGCATTCTCTGTCCTCGCAGTCTCCTGAGTTCATTCTTCCAAGGACACCTGGCAAGACCGGTCTCCACAAGAACGCAAGTCCGTTCTCTGCGTTCTTGGAATTGAGACACAGCCTGACTCTGAAACTCCCTCGGAATGGATCACTTGAATCAGTGATTTGTTTACTGGAGACTGACTCTGAATAGGTTATTTATATCAGTGAGTCATTTAACGGAGAATCATTCTGAAAGAATCATTTAAATCACTGAGTTGTTTACCTGAGACTCTTTTTGAATAGATTGTTTGAATCAGTAAGCTGTTTAACCGAGACTCACTCTGAAACTCCCTCGGAATGGATCATTTGAATCAGTGATTTGTTTACTGGAGACTGACTCTGAATAGGTTATTTAAATCAGTGAGTCATTTACCGGAGAATCATTCTGAACGAATCATTTAAATCACTGAGTTGTTTACCGGAGACTCTTTTTGAATGGATTGTTTAAATCAGTAAGCTGCTTACCAGAAACTCGCTCTAAATGGGTCTCTTGAATCAGTGATTTGTTTATTGGAGACTCACTCTGAATAGGTTATTAGAGTCAGTGAGTTATTTACCAGTATCATTCTGAACAAATCATTTAAATCACTGAGTTGCTTACCAGAGACTCATTCTGAATGGATCCTTAAATCACTCAGTTGTTTACCGGAGACTCGTTCTAAATGGATCACTGAATGGAGTTGTTTGAAAACAGATTGTTTGAATCATTGAGTACTTATCAATATATATAAAACTGATCACTTAACAAATAAATTGTATAACATTTAAATTATTTATATACATATTTAAATATTGCTAACAAATGGCTAAATCCTAATGGTTCTAAAGGATAGTAATAGGTCAACAGCTGATTCTGGTTGTAAATATGCCATATATTATATCTTAACTATTAATAAACTGAATGACTTTTTTTTCAATGCACAAGTTTTGGAAGAGGTGACTTTTGCTGTTCACACATAGAAAAAGTTGAGAAAGTTTATTCCACCCTCGGGGTGTGAGGACAGCAAAGTGCTTAGTCTTGTTGGCAGAGCTTTACAGGGTGAAAATGTGATGAAGCCCATGGAGGTGGTCGGTCAAACCGGGTGCGTCATGGTTCTCTGTGTCATGTGGAGGAGCTCTCTGTATTGAAAGTGGAAAGGAGCTGCATGCTGCGTCATTATGATGAGGCTTCATATGCTCTCAGTGAGCTTTACAGGAAAACATTCAAATGAAGATTGCATTCAGTTTTGTCATTGATTGTGAACCAGCCTCCATTGGCAGAGCCGAAGGACTGTAATTGAGTATTAAACATTCACTGACACAAGAAGCAGACCATAAAACATGCTGCAAAGAGCTGGCGACCCTGGAGAGCCTTTACAGCATGTTTAAACGTCCATTAATTCATATGTCATCCCTGACCTGCTGCTGTTAATGATCATGACTCACTCATGATGATTTATTTATGGCCATCCCAATAATAATTATTTATTTTTAAATCTGCTCCAACAACACACACACACACCAGGCAGAAAGAAAGCTTTACGAAAACACATTCATTCACAATCATCCCCAAGGCATACCTTTGGGATATTTCGATTTTTAGCGTGTCACGTCCACATAAGGATATTTTGGCCCATTTTACAGCATTTCTTCAGGTCAGTGATATATTTGGACTGTTTTGCATGAACTACTTGCTTCAGGTCTTGCAGCAAGGATTCAGTCGGGTTAAGGGTAAAATCTTTGGCTTTTTTTTTCCACTTGGTTTGGTTGCTCATTAAATCTAATAAGACCCGTGTATAGTACTTGATATGCAAAAGGCGTTACATTATAACCGTGTAAACAAATTGTTGTACAGAATCTACTTCATGCCTTTTGATTCATAATTTAGCAGTTTTGTTTATTATG
This sequence comes from Danio rerio, assembly GCF_052040795.2. Taxonomy (NCBI): domain Eukaryota; kingdom Metazoa; phylum Chordata; class Actinopteri; order Cypriniformes; family Danionidae; genus Danio; species Danio rerio. The sequence continues at coordinate 30,092,174 of NC_141028.1, forward strand.
GCAAGTAAAATCCTTTTTAGTATAGGCATAAAACACTGGTAAAAGCAATTATTAATAATTTTACTCCAGTAATAATCATACAAAACTATTATTATTATTATTATTATTATTAATATTATTATTATTATTATTATTCATTTTCTTTTGGCCAGAAATTTGCAAACAATTTTTTGATGAAAAAAAAGATATAAACAAATATTAGATATAAATAAAATATATATAATTTTATGGGTATATGTGTATATCTTATTTGCCAAATTGGGTAGCCTAGTATGTTAGTAGTAGCACAATGACACAAATCCTAAAAATAATGCTTGTTTATTTTGGTCTCTTGTCAAGACAACATTTAAAACAGATCTAAAACGGTAGAGATTAAGCCAAAGGAAGGTTGTATCACTCTAATGTTTATCCACAATCTTACTTTCTCTCTCTCAGATTTCACTGACACCTAAAACACAGCATCTGACACCTAAAACACAGATTACTGTACTCATCAATGGCAATGATGCATTTTCTCTCGTAAACGGCAAGGAAAGAGTTAAACGAAATTATTTATCGATTTGACGCAGATCATAATATCAGCCAAACATGTAAACACAAAATGTCCTTTAATTCAGTCACAGCCACCGGTCATCATCCTTGAACCAATCTTTGTAAGCTGCTTGCTTTTCTGTCTGTTCCATTGCTCTGTTTGTTAGATGTTTTCATTGAAAAGACAAATGAAAAATAATACTTCAGCAAAAGTACAATTATTTGTCTAAAAATGTAGTGCAAGTAGACTAAATGTATCTGTTGTAAATATTACTTGAAGTAGGAGTTAAAAGTAGCCCTTTCAAAAGTACTCAAGAGTAGTAGGAAGTGAGTATTACGCTGTAAAAATCTGGTTCAGTAACATGTAATTTGTAGATGTGTGTAATCGTAACATTCTGTAGTGCATTTAGTTATTGCCCAGTAGGCACACAACGTCATAAGACTTTAATATTAGGTTCAATTAGATGTCAGATGACCAAAATTCAACATCAAGCCAGTGTCTAAGGATTTAGGTTATGTTGGAAAGTGGCCAAAATCCAACGTCGAGCCAACATCTTAAACCAACATCATATTGACTACAAATATTGACATTTATTACTTAGGTATGGCAACCAGAATCCAATCCGTCTGATAGACTACATAGTGGTAACAACATGAAGCTGTAACATCCTTAGACGTCTAATGATGTTACAGGTTGAAGTTGTGTGATTGACGATGTGTACTTGATACTTTTAGGTTGGACGTTAGACAATGACATTGGCCTGATGTTGGGTTATGATGTCAACATGATTTTCATCTCCAAACAAAATGCAAAGTCCCACGATATTGAGGTACAACGTCAATCTCACGTCATGTTGACGTCTTGTGCCTGCTTGGTGTTCGTCATCTTTACATCAGTGACATGCATCTAACAGTCTCTGGATCAATGCGTGTAAAGATTTTGGACATCTTCTTGGACACTTTTAATGCTTCCAAATAGTTTGCAGCTATAAGAAATTGCCCATGTCTCCAGGTAATTCAGTATGACGCAATTTACCTTCTATGTGCGACTTGATTGGACAATAATCACAAGACTACTCAGCCAATCCCCATAGACCACAAAAAAATTAAGTAGTGACTGCTGTTTGAAGAAAAATAATGGAATAAAAGTACAGATACAGCATTAAAAATTTACTAGAGGGAAAGTAAAAGACTTCTGAGAAAAACGACTCGATTACAGTAAGTTGAGTATTTGTAATTTGTTACTTTACACCACTGAATGCCTTGAAAGTGTTGTCAAAACATCCGGTTTTATCAGGATTGGTGTGCTATGGCTTTTATAAGGGGGCCAAAAATCAAATTGACATAACATGGGGACAACCTTTGAATAAATTTCGTAGAAATATGGGATTTATGACAATCTAAAAATGGTTGAAGCGTGAGTGCGAACACACCCCGCAAGGGGGTATAAGTTGTACCCCTGAGACGTGGGGCATCCCAAAGTGGTCCCACTGACTTAGGCCTTTGAAATCCATTAATCTCATTGACTCCCATTATAAATGTTACACGTGAATAACATTACATAGGATTGTCATAAAATAAACTATTAAAAGTGCTGGGGCCTCATGTACGAAGACTTGCGTGGAAATCTTACTAAAACATTGCGTACGCACAAAGCTGTAAATGTGCGTACGCAGAAAAAAATTCAGGGGCCTCATGTACGAAGACTTGCGTGGAAATCTTACTAAAACATTGCGTACGCACAAAGCTGTAAATGTGCGTACGCAGAAAAAAATTCAGGGGCCTCATGTACGAAGACTTGCGTGGAAATCTTACTAAAACATTGCGTACGCACAAAGCTGTAAATGTGCGTACGCAGAAAAAAATTCAGATGTATGAAACACTGCGTACGCCGAGTCTCACGCATATTCTTTTGTACATCCGAATGAACGTGAAACTGAGCGCAACATGCACGAGCACAAAACCCCTCCCTGCCTCCTCCCCCGTATGAATATGCTAATGACTATGCTAATGTAAAAACCCAACGAAAAAGCAATGGCAAAAGCAAGCAAAAAGAGAAACTTTGAACAGAATGTGAAATGGAGGTGCTGCTTTCGGAGGTAGACCGGAGAAAAGCGGTGTTATTTGCAAGTTTGTTCGGCGGAATTAACAACAAAAGAAAAAAAATAGAGTGGGAGAGTTTAGCTGATACGGTTAACACAGTTGGGTCTGAACATCGCACTGAGTGCATTTAAAAAAGAAATAGTGTGGTTTATATCTGTAAAATGTTGCGATACCCTTCGCAGTCTCAGTGGCGCACCTCATAAGAAGCATATGATCATGTACTGACACGTTCGAGCATAACTCGGCTCGAATCCAGCGTCTGATGAATTCATTCTTCTTTATTTTCCCCGCTACATATCAGATTTTGCCCACTATTTATCACGAGAAAGACAAGTAGGAATCATCAGTAAGTTTGTGCATCATATTTTATTTGCACATTTATTGAATGGAAATGTTTCTGATTCACGCATGCAAATTTATCTTCACATAGTGTCTTTATAGCAATGTGCGTGCAGTAGATAGCTCAGATTACATTGGGAAAACAGGCGACCGCTGCAAATTGTGCTTTAATGTTTAGCTGGTCAACTGTATGGTATGGAAATCTTACATACCTACTATATGAACCCGTCTCATACAGACGCCATTGCAAGGATCAGACACTTTGTAGAGAAGAATTTAACACAACTGCCTCTAGGAGTCGCCAATGGAAATAAAACAGACACGCACAAAAAATGTGCGTACGCCTGCCAGAAAGCTGCCGTGAACCTGCGCAAATTCCCACGTTCAGTTCATTGTTAGTAAATCCAAACGTGAGCGATTCTGAGCGTGAAACCTGGCGTACGCAAAGTTTTTGTGCGTACGCAGCGTTGATACATGAGGCCCCTGATGATTGTGATAGTGCTGTATTGTCTTCTTTCAGGTTGTTTCCCAGCTTTAATGCGCTTTTTAAATGAAAAAAAATAAAAAATAAAAAAGCAAAGCAGCTGCTCGCCATCACAACAGCAATAAGATCCAATGGACAGCTGATCGCTTCCCTGCACAAAAATCCAGCTTAAATCAGCCTAGGCTGGTTGGCTGGTTTTAGATGGTTGACTAGTCTGGCTGTAGAGGGGTTTTGGCCATTTCCAGGCTCGTTTCCAGCCATTTCCAGCCTGGTCCTAGCTGGTCAGGCTGGAAACTGACCAGCTAAATCCAGCTAAAACCAGCTTGACCAGCCTGGTTTAAGCTGGACATAGCTGGTTTTGGCTGGGCTCCCAGCCTGGCTAGGCTGGTTAAGCTGGTTTTAGCTGGTCATCTCCCAGCCTGACAAGCTTAGACCAGGCTGGAAATGGCTGAAAACCAGCCTGGAAATGGCCAAAACCCCTCCAAAATTAGCCTGGTCGACCAGCTAAAACCAGCCAACCAGCCTAGGCTGGTTTAAGCTGTTTTTTTTTTAGTAGGGTTTCACTCCAAATCAGCGGAATCCGGGGCTGTTGCTGGGCGCTGCTGTTGCAATGGAACGTTCTATTGTCCTAAACTTGTTTTTTTTATGTCCTAAACTTGTTTTTTTATTCCTGTTTATGTAAAGCACTTTGAATTGCCACTGTGTATGAAATGTGCTATATAAATAAACTTGCCTTGCCTTGCCTTGCCTTGCCTATTGAGTGTCGCCTCTTGGTCATTCTAAGCTCTTTGCCCTAAGTAAGTGATCCTATTGACTCCCATTATAGGACTAGATAAATGCTAATATTGATTAGCCAAGTGCTTTAACTTGCTAGAAATGCTTACTAAGTATAAATATTTGATCATTGCCTAGCAACCACCCAAATTACCCTAGCAACTGCTTAGCAACCACCTAACAATGGCCTAGCAATGCCTCAGCAAGTGACTAGTAACACCTTAGCAACCATTCCGAATACCCTTGCAACCACCTATCAACACCTTAGCAACCACTTAGAACACCATAGCAACTGCCTAGAAACAACTTAGCAACCACCTAGCAACCAATCAGATAACCCTAACAACCACCTAGCACTGCCTTAGCAACCACTCAGAACAACCTGGCAACTGCTTAGCAACCCCTTAGCAACCGCCTAGCAACCACTCAGAACACCCTAGCAACCACCAAACAACGCCTCAGCAAACACCTAGCAACCACTCAGAACACCATAGCAACCACCAAGCAACGCCTTAGAAAACACCTAGCAACCACTCAGAACACCATAGCAACCACCTAGCAACACCTTGGCAACCACCCAGAACACCCTAGCAATCACCTAGAAACATTTTAGACATTGCCTAGCAACCACTCAGAACACCCAAGCAACCAATTCAAATGCATTGTACCCCAGCGATTTGTCACGGCAAACCCCACTCACATTTTGTGTAGGAAATGTACAATTCTAGTTTTTTACTGTTAAAGTTAATTACTGTTTAAGAAAGTGCAGCTCCTAAACTCTATCCAGCAATGATGTTTTGACTTTATTTGTGCCATTTCCTGATTAGCATAATTCCTTGAATGAATTAAATGGTGAAACAACACAGACAGCATTTGCAAATAAACATTAGCAGATCCACCCCAAGTGCCTGCTTTGTTGTCATGGATACAACATAAAGCGGTAACTTAAGTCACATGTGGTTTGACTGCATTGCACTCCTGAATCCATCTTTCGCGGTCAGCGGTGAGCACTTCTCAGTAGTTTACATGCTAATGTTTCAGCAGAGGAAGTCAGTGCTGCCGGCGGCGCTGCGCTTGTTTATGGAGCTTTGAGGCTCATGATGTCGAGGTAATGTCGGGTCAGCTTATTGCCAGTGTGACAGTACAAAATTTTCCATTTCGCATGACAAGAGTGATATGTGTTTACAGAGGGCCAGTTCTGCCTCCGCTCTCTCCCCTTATATAGAGTAAGACGGCCAGCAAAAAGTCCTCCTCATCATACTGCTGGAGAGGTTAACACACCGTATATGTGAATACATGCGCGTGTGTGGTCTGATACAGTGGAGTTTGGAGTAGTGGGTATACTCTTAATTTATACTTCTTTTACTAATCAAGGATGAATGACGCATTATAACATGGCATGTACTGCAAGACTAGTCTTGCAGATTTATTTCCCAGAAAACGGGACAGTAGTGTTTGCACATCTGCTGCTTGACATCACAGAGCAAAACTGATTTGGAATTGAACATGAAGCATTTGTACACGGGGTTAATCAGCTTTTCTTCACATATAGACAACATAAACTTAATTCAGATTTCATATATACAGTGACAGTACACTGGAGTCATGGTTCAGTACAGGTGCAGTACAACAGGAATAAGCATAAATCTCCGGTACTTTCTTTTTCTATTTTAGACAGGCAGAAGTGGTTTGTCACAATCCGCTACAGAACTGAAGAGCTTCTTGTGATACAAAGGTAAAAATTAACACAATAATGAAAAATGTTCAAAGATTAAGCTCAGCCCTCTTCAGACACAAATACACAATCTTTGAGAATGATACCTCAATTGTTACACTGCTGTGGTCTTTTCTGTCTAATTCCAGTGACTAACTGTATTCATCTCAGGAGAGAATTGTGAGTCTTGTACCAAAATGAGGTTCCACCTCCAATAAGTAAAATAAATCAATAGATTAATAAATAAATATTTATACAACAATTCTGTCTGGTTCTCATATCTGATTGGCTGATAGCCGTGTAATATACTGCAATATCAGAACTCCTACAGCCTCCTCATCCTTTTGTATTACTCCGCCCACATAGAGTGACAGCAGATCAATAAACTCACTACAGTTTGACAAATATTGCAGCTGTTGCATAACATAATGTACTTTTTTAGGCTTTTTTAGGCAAGAATGTCATTGTTTAGAATGCAACTGTGCAGAGACAGCATAATAAGCCCTTAGAGGAAGAAAACACAGTGTTATTATAAACCCCAGCTGATCATATCCTTATAAAACGGGTAAGTGACATTCTGAGTTGATCTCTCTCTTTTGTATGTTGTAGTGCTGCATTTATTCCATAGTAATTGTAGTATGTTGAGTGTGAGATGGGACAAGAACGTTTGTATTTTGTGTTGGCCACTCTTTGTTTAACCCTGAGTTACGTTTTGGTAGTGATTGCGCTGCTATTTTTGGGGGGGGGGGTTGGGTTAAAAAACTGTAGACTGATGGCATTTCATGCCGTTCAGCCATGGCATTTCATGCCGTAAAACGTGAGCAAAATCACCTGTTAGACATTACGCTAGAGAATCATTCAAATACTACCTCTAAAGTGACGTTGGTGAAGTAGTGACGGTTTCTGCCGTTCAGAGATCAGCTGCAGATAAGCATTAATGGTGGAAGAAAGTAGTTCCTCATACAAAAAGGTTTTTAGATTCTCCGTGTTGGATTTTTTTATTATATACACGATTATGCCGTCGAACTGCTTTGTAAGTGCAATATCACACTCGTAGCAGTGCGATATGGCTGTATATTGTCACTGGTGGGACACTAAGGCACTCAGCCAACGCATGCCTCCCACCAATGCCGATATACAGCCACATTGCATTGCTACTCTTGTGACATTGCTCTCTCTCTCTCTCTCTCACATTTTTCACATTTCACATTTAGGTGCTTTATTGGCATGACAAATAACTGTACATTCGTATTGCCAAAGCAGTGCAGCGTCGCTGCGTACAGACAAGACAGTGCAAAAAGGGCAGTAGTGCAAACAAATATATAAACATAAAATATAATATAGAAATAAAGAAAAGAAATGTAAAAAATAAAAATAGATTAATAAAAATAACAATATATCAGTAGAACTAAAAAATATTAATAAAAATAAAAATAGATTAATGGTAATTTGTGAAACAGGATGAAAGTGGTGACAATAATATCAACAGTAAGTCCACGAGTAAAGAGTTCCTGTGTTGTGTGTTGGAGACAGTGGAGCGGATCATTGTGGGTTCCTCAGACGGTGGCAGGAGTGCACAAACTGAGCTGCTAACACACAGCAGCACACACACTCCCCCAGGAGGATGGGCAGTTTCTCATTGTTCGGCAGGGACTCAAAGTTTTTGTGTGTGTGTGTGAGTTTCGGGTAGAACTTCTCCCGGATCTCTGAGTATTTTGTGCACTCCGTAAGGAAGTGCAGTTCTGTTTCAATCGGCTGCTGAGGGCAGTGTGGGCACAGCCGCTCCTCCACCGGCAGCCATGTTTGTCTGTGCCGGCCCGTCTCTATAGCCAGCTGGTGTCCGCTGAGTCTGTATCTGCTCAGGGTGTTCCTCAGACCTTTATCTGTCACTGTGTGAAGATAGTCTGCCAGAGTATATTGTCTCTTCAGGGCCAGATAACACTGCATTTTGCTTTGCAGTTGTGTTTGAGTGTCCCAGTGGTGTGTGTAGCTGTTCTTGATCTGGTGTGTGATCTGAGTCAGTGGCAGGAGTGTGTTCAGCTCCTCAGGAGACGTCTCAGAGACCCTGAAGCTCTGGGCCAGCTGGGAGAGTGGGTCTGCTCTTCTGCTCAGTTCTCTGTCCTGCAGGGCTTTATAGTGGTATGAGTCCGGGTCGCTGAGTTTTAAGTGCTTCCAGAATTTGACAGCTCTTTTCTGTATGTTTATTATCAGAGGGTATTTGCCTAATTCTGCTCTGCATCCATTGTTTGTTGTGTGCCGGTGGACGTGTAGGATGTTCTTACACAGCTCTGTGTGCAGGGTTTCTATAGGGTGTTTGTCCCATTTGGCCAGATCTTGTTCAGGGTTTGTCAGTGGGCCCCACACCTCACTGCCGTAGAGGGCGATGGGCTCGATGACGGACTCTAGGATCTTCAGCCAGATCTGGACAGGGATGTCTATGGGACATTGACGCTTGATGGCGTAGAAGGCTCTGCGGGCTTTATCTCTCAGCTCATTCACTGCAGGATTAAAGTTTCCAGTGGAGGTGATGTTCAGGCCTAAATAATTATACTGTGTTGTGTGTGTTATCTGATTGGTGCCTAGTGTGAATGTGTGTTGTGTTCCCTGGGGTCTGGCTCTTTTTTGGAAGGTGATGATTTTGGTTTTGTTTAGGTTGACGGTCAGGGCCCAGGTCTGGCAGTACTGGTCCAGCAGCTGCAGGTTCTGCTGAAGGCCCTGTTCTGTTGGCGATAGTAGCAGCAGGTCGTCTGCGTACAGCAGGCATTTGATCTGAGAGTCGTGGAGATCGAGACCCGGAGCGGTGGATCGCTCCAGACTGAGCGCCAGCTCGTTTATGTAGATGTTAAATAGTGTTGGGCTCAGGCAGCAGCCTTGTCTCACTCCACGCTCCTGGGAAAGATATTTTGTTCTTTTTGTGCTAATTTTGATGCCACATTTGCTTTCGGTGTACATTGATTTAATAAGGTCATATGTTTTTCCTCCTATGCCACTTTCAATCAGCTTATAAAGTAAGCCTTGGTGCCAAATTGAGTCGAAAGCTTTTTTAAAGTCAATGAAGCATGCGTATATTTTACCTTTATTTTGGACAGTGTGTTTTTCAATTAGCGAGTGCAGTGTGTAAATGTGGTCAGATGTGCGGTATTTTGGTAAAAATCCAATTTGACTTCTGCTTAAGACATTATGTGTTGTGATGAAGTCCAGTAGTCGGGCATTTATTAAACTACAGAATAACTTTCCCAGGTTGCTGCTCACACAAATCCCTCTGTAATTATTGGGGTCAAATTTATCTCCATTTTTAAAGATGGGTGTTATCAATCCTTGATTCCAGATATCAGGGAAGTGACCAACACTCAGAACTAGATTAAATAATTTTAGGATGGCTGATTGAAATTTAGGGCTGGTTTGTTTTATCATTTCGTTTAATATTCCGTCAGGTCCAGATGCTTTTTTAGGTTTAACAGATTTAATTTTGTCTTTAAGCTCCATTATAGTGATGGGGAAGTCTATTGGGTTTTGATTATCCTTGATAGTCGATTCTAGTGTTGCCAGTGTTTTTGTTATTTTATTTTGTTTAGGGTTTGTGTCTGTTTCTACTTTATTGAATAGTGTTTGGAAATGGGTCTCCCATATTTCTGAATTTTGGATCGGTAGCTCTTCATGATCGTTTTTGATCAAGTTTTTCCAGTTGTCCCAGAATTGATTTGAGTTAATGGAGTTCTCTATTGTTGTCAGTTGTTTTTGGGTGTATTGTGCCTTTTTGGTTCTGAGTGTTTGTTTGTATTGTTTTAGTGTTTCACAATAGAGAAGCCGAATCTCTGCATTATTTGGGTCTCTGTGTTTCTGATTTGACAGGTTTCTGAGGTGTTTCCTAATTGACAGGCATTCTTGATCAAACCAGTTTTTGTCATTTTTGGGTGGATTATTTTGTCTGGTTTTAACTTTTAATTTTGCCTGTTTAGCTGTACTTTCAAATATATTGTTTATGTCTTTTACCGCCATATTAACTCCTTGTTTGGTGTGGGCATATGCGTTAACCAGGAAGTTATCTAGGATTTGTTGAGTTTTTGGGCTGTTTACTGCATTTTGGTAGTCTTCTGCACTGTTCTCAGCCCATCTGTATGGCTTTCTGATGTTAAATAGTTTATTGGGCTGTGTGCAAGGGTTTGTTTTTGTCTTTTTGAGGTATAAAGTAATTTGGCTATGGTCAGAAAGTGGGGTGAGTTCTCTAACAGTGAATGCTCTGAGAGATGAAGGGTCTATATCTGTTATCATATAGTCTACTGTGCTATTGCCAAGAGGTGAGCAGAATGTGAATCTCCCGAGTCTGTCCCCTCTTATCCGACCGTTGACAATGTACAGTCCCAGACTCCTGCAGATCTGCAAGAGCTCTTTTCCACTTTTGTTGACTATATGATCATGGTTGTTTCTGTGAAGGTGGGAGAAGCTGGTCTGTATACCTGGTAGGTTGCTGTTGATGTATTTGCTTCCCTGTGCGTTGGTGAAGTCCGGCTGTTGTCCTGTTCTGGCGTTCATGTCTCCACAGATGAGCACGTGTCCTTGGGCCTGGAAGTGGCTCGTCTCTTTCTCCAGAGTGTCAAACATGTCTTCACTGTAGTAGGGGGATTCTGATGGTGGGATGTATATGGCACATAAGAAACAGTCTATTTGGGACGACAGTAGATCCTTGTGGATTTTGAGCCATGCGTGATATTTTCCGGTTTTAACTGTGTCAATGTATTTGTGGAGTTTTGAGTTGTACCAGATGATTTGTCCTCCTGAGTCTCTCCCTTGTCGAGTTGTGTTGAGTTTCTGTGAGGGAAGAATAATTTCCCTGTAGTTGGGTGGGCAATGTGTGGTAGTGTTTGTCTTGCTCCATGTCTCCTGGAGAATAATAATGTCTTTATTTTTTATGTTTGCTTGGAATTCTGTGTTTAAGCTTTTTAGTCCAAAGGCTGATGATTTTAGGCCTTGTATATTCCACAATGATATTGACAGGGTCATTTAGAGATAGGTAAAGTTCTTGTTTTTTAAGTTTGAGATAAACCTTTACTAATATATTAGTTATATATATATATATATATATATATATATATACATGGTGGTTGTATATTGTAAATTGGGGGGCTGTTCACGTCAGCTGGGCGCTGATGTATTGTAGCAGCTGTCTGATTTCACCCATCTCCAGAGGTTTCGCCGGTCCTTTGAGAGCCTGGGCGTAGTTTCTGGGTTGTGGCAGCAGTGCTGGTCTGGGTGTGCTGTCAGCAGCGGTTGTGCTGGTTGTTGGATGCTGTGGACTCCTCCTGCTGTTGTTCACTTGTCTTGGATTGAGTCTGTTTGATGGAGTAGGTCTTTGGTGATGACCAGCTGTAGGTGTTTCTCTTTGGGGGGGTCCTGGCATGGTCTGGGTTTTTTGGCTGTGTCCAGAGCTGGGCCGCGGTCTCTGCTGTTGTGCTTGTGTAGGCTGAAAGTGTCTCGTGTGAGGTGGGGGTCCCCAGTGATGTCCGGGTGGAGGTTGTTTCATGTTTTCCATGTGGTAAGGTGGTGAGAGTCTGTTTGTTGTGTGAGCTGATGTCTGTCTGCCCCATGCTGTGTCTTTCAGTGCTTTTGCGAACACATTGACTTTGTCCTTTTTTATGTGTACGTGATCATAGAGGTCTCTTACTGTGATGCTGGTGTGATGAGTCAGGTGCACGTTGGGCAGTAGAGCACATCCTCTGGAGATGTCAGCGTTGACTCTGTTGATGGTGTCGGGGTGGATGTCTCTGCGAGGCAGGAGGGTGGAGATGGTGATTTTTGCATTGGGGCAGGTCTCTGCAGCTTTCTCTGCTACTCTGCAGACTAGCTGCCCGACTCTTTCCTGCTGGGCTCTCAGGTCGTTGGTGCCCGTGTGAATGATGATGTGTGAGGGTGTGCCAAAACTTTTGTGCCAAAACTCTCTCTCTCTCTCTCTCTCTGTATATATATATATATATATATATATATATATATATATATATAATTATTAGCCCCCCTGTTAATTTTTTTCCCTAATTTCCCTAACAGAGAGAAGATTTTTAACACATTTCTAAACATAATAGTTTTAATAACTCCTTTCTAATAACTAATTTATTTTATCCTTTCCATGATGACAATTCATAATATTTAACTACATATTTTTCAAGATGCTTCTATACAGCTGAAAGAGACATTGAAAGGCTTAACTAGGTTAATTAGGTTAACTAGGCAGGTTAGGTTAATTAGGCAAGTTATTGTATAGCAATGGTTTGTTCTATCGAACAAAAAAATAGCTTAAAGGAGCTAATAATTTTGTCCTTAAAATGTTTTTTAAAAATTAAAAACTGCTTTTATTCTAGATGAAATAAAACAAATAAGACTTTCTCCAAAAGAAAAAATATGATCAGACTGTAAATATTTTTTTGCTCTGTTAAACATCATTTGGGGGCTAATAATTTATTATTATAATTTAATAATATATATATATATATATATATATATATATATATATATATATATATATATATATATATATATATATATATATATAGTTGAAGTCAGAATTATTTGTTTATTTGTTTTTTGCCTTGAATTACCATAGTCGACTGAATGCATTTCAGTTTCCGCTACTCATTCCCATGCCTTTGAGTATACGTGCATCTGTTACCTAGCAACTTCTTGCATAAAAATTATAATTTTCTAAAAAGCAAAAACATAATTTCACTACAGACATATTTTTGAAAACATTTTCAGTGTGGTCTGATAACGTTTTATAATAATGACCTATTTTTGGCATATTATTTATCATATATTTGGAGATATATTGCCATATTGTCATAATTTATATGATTAACCCAGAAAAAAAAAAGCTTCAAAATACAAAAAAAAATATCTCAATACAAGTCGCTTTGTTAAACTTTTCAACAACAAAAGTTGTCAGAGCAAAGATCAGCGTGCTATAATCTGAATTAAAAAGTGAAATGAAGTTGAAAACACCAAAGAATCCCAAAGTCAGGAAAACGCTTAATTATTGGACTTTTTCACAGTGTGTGCCATATGCAGTATCTGAATATACCCTCCACTACACCACTGGTCTAGGAGACGGCGCAGCATTCGATGTGCACCTGGGTGCCTTAACCGCTCTTTTTCTTAATGACGTACATCAACACGTGTGTGCAGAAAAACACACGCTCATGCATTGCCTTTGGACCTTGAATACAGTAACCTTTAACGGAGTCTGCACAGCTGCGGCTCCTATAGTCTCCCAGCGGCTTATTTATTCAGCTTCACGACGGGGAGCATCACTGTACTTCAGTCATCAGAGACATACAAAGCATATACATACCTATTATTACAGCTGCATATGATCAAAGGTTTATATCCCCCGATTACAGACAGGAGGTCACATAGAGGTTATCGCAGATTATGCAGCTTGGAAACAACGGCCTGTGGAGGAAAAGACACAACATTGTCATAGTTAGAGAGACAGTTAGTATTGGTTGTTGTTTATTTTTACCAATGGTGTACATACAGTACAAGCATGACTAAAATGACTAAATGTAAATAAATGTATGTACAATGACTGTAAAACATCAAGAGGGCACTTAAAAATTGTCAGTTTCATCTTTAAATTTGAGTGGCGTGGTGGTGCACTGAAGAGCCCTGTCGCCTCACAGCAAGAAGGTCGCTGGTTCGAGCCTCCGCTGGGTCAGTTGGCATTTCTGTGTGGAGTTTGCATTCACTCCCCATGTTCGCATGGGTTTCCTCCGGGTGCTCCGGGTTCCCCCACAGTCCAAAGGCATGTGTATAGGTAAACTGGGTAAGCTAAATTGTCCATGTGTGTGAATGGGAGTGTATGGGAGTTATGGGTTGTGAATGGAAGGGCATCCGCTGCGTGAAACATATGCTGGATAAGTTGGCGGGTCATTCCGCTGTGGCGACCCTGTATTAATAAAGGAACTAAGCCGAAATGAATGAATTTTTCATTTATAGTTATTTGTTTGTGTAAAATGTCTTTTTGCTTTTATTTTATGAACTATCAATGACATTTCTACAAATTTCAAATAATATTGTGAACAGTTTTAGGAAAAATTATTTATAAAAATAATTGAATTACTTCCCAAAAATTAACTATTGCATTACTTTTTATGCTAAGTAATGCATTACATTACTTTTAAGTTACATTTTGCGTAACTTTTTATTATCTGGTTAAGGCTTGATCTTTTTCAGAACTTGTTTTTTTTTTATATTTTTTACTCTTTTTTTTTTTTAATAGAGGAGCTCTGCAATTAACCACACACTGTAAAACCTACGGCTACATTTATCTTTAAACAAACACATAAAAATATATATTTTATAGGATATATATTTTAGGGTTATGTTATCTGAGAACTTCCTGACCCTAGAGCTATGCATGCCCTATATACAGATTATCAAAAGTTTATAGCAATGTGTTTGCTACTTTTATACTATTTGTCTTACGTCAAATGATTGTCCATTGAGACAATCCCCTATTCCTTTTCTTCAATGTGCTCAAAATAATGAAAATGTTCTCTCAATGACAGATGAGATTTATTGTGACTAATTTTAATTCAGCAATTTATTTTTTAAAAGTGAACAAACTAATCTAAAAAGTCACTCACGTTACGTTTTTAAAAAAGTAACTCAAAAAGTAATACTTATTTTTTTAAGTAATGCGTTACTTTACTCATTACTTAGTAAAGTAGGTAACGCTTCATTTTGATGGTCCATTTGAGTATTAGTTCACTGTCTGCTTAATATCTGATGATACTGCTGCTTCACCAGACATTTAACTGACTATATGAAACTTACTATAAATCAACCCACCCTAACCATAACCCCAACCTAACAGTCTACATATAATCTAACGAGAATTAGTTGACATGTACTGTAGATGCAATGTAACTTAAATTCAACAAGTGGACCTTCAAAATAAAGTGTGACCAAAAAGTAACATTATTAACTCGTGCTACTTGTAATGCGTTACTCAACATGGTTTGTGAAAACCTTTTTTGCACATAGTAGTCCTGGATCTCTTCTTAATTCTATTTTTTTATGTATTATAAAAGTATCAAATCAGGTTTCAGTCTCGGTTGATACTCAAAATCAAATGACTCAGACTTGAGGGCAAAGAACCTGATTGGGATATCCTATATGAACAGCTACAACTGTTGATTAACAGTTTCCGTATTTTGGATTCACAAGTGTTTTCAGTTTATTTACGGGTGTGAATTGCATTATGGGACCTTGATCTCTGCTCTGTTGACTTCAGATGCTGAAAATTCAACTCAACAATTTATCAAAGTGACTTTTATTGACATTTTAGTTTGAAACAATATAATGTATAAGAAATGATATAGAGAGAAATAAGTCTGTAAAAACACATACTGTATATTATGCAATACTGGCAGTTTATTACAAGGTTTTTGTACCGTAATATAACAGCAACCCAGACAATATATCATAAATATATTTACACTATAAAAAATGTAAATAAGTCACTTTTTTGAACTTTTTAAGATTATAAGTTGTTGGAAAAAAGATTAAGTTCGCAAAATTCAATCCAAAAGCATAAATGAGAAAATATATAAATAAAACTATGAATCACAAAATATGGAAAACTGCTAATTTACAAAAATATTTTAAAGGGTATGCCATCTTGATCTCTGCACTAACAACTATTCATGTTTTGATTTTCAACTCTGCAGTTAAACAAAGTTATATTTACTGTCATTTTTATTGTCCAGATTGATTATGCAAATGATAATACAAAAATCGGTTAATGAGCTGCCAGTGCTTTCTCTGGTTTTGTGCATGTAATTTTGTTTCGGTGCTAAAACTGTCAAAATTCTGCCAAACAAACACAGGTGTCTCATTAAACCGACAGGAACATACTTGATGAGCCTGTTTTTCACCCACAGTATCGACAGTTTTAGTGAAGCATTGTAATAATGGCCACTTTAATAATACTAATGATAACGCTGAAGGATATCCAGTGTGATATCAGTTAATAGGAACATATTTCTGGTTTGTTATCAATAAAGTCCTCCTTCAGCCTTACAGATGGGGCTATGGGGGTACATACGTCAAAAAAAGCTCCAGAAACACTCTTAATGCATATCTGTGAGGGGGAATTATTTTATGAAGCTGCAGTCTTTTTATTCATCTGAACCCAAGCAACCTTAAGGAAGACTTCAAATAAAATTTAAGGGTCTAGAGCTGAAAACTTGGCATATACTGTGAAAGGCATGGCATTTCAGAAGTGATTTAGCCATTTTGATGGATATCTGCTTCACTTTTCACATAAAGGACACATTTGCACATTTGTTGTTCTGTTACAATGGAGATATTCTTTCTTTGCCTATGCATATTCTATGTCTAACCGACATTAAGACCTAGATGAGCAATAACTCTCTGCATCTAAATGAAAATAAAACAGAAGTGTTATTATTAGGTTCTGCTGCTACCAACGATTCAATTAAAACTCTAGCTAGAATTCCTAAATGACAATCTGCACGATCACGCCAAGAATCTCAAAGTTATCTCTGATCCACCCTAGCAGTTTGACAAACGTGTACCTGTAAATGCAGCTGTGAAGAGCAGCTTTTTCCAGCTTAGATTGGTGGCAAAAGTTAAACCGTTTGTTTAAAAAAAAAAAAAATTAGAAATTGTAACCCATGCTTTAATCTCCTCTCGGTTAGACTACTGCAACTCTTTGCTTTGGTCTACCTCAGTCAACACTCTCTCGGTTACAGTTGGTCCAGAATGCAGCCGCCAGAAAAGGAACTAAGAAAAGAGATCATATCTCCCCTGTCCTCGCCCCATTGCACTGGCTTCCTATAAAATTCAGAGTTGATTTTAAAATCCTTCTTTTCACTTGTAAAGCATTGCACAATTCTGTCCCAGCCTATGTCTGTGAATTTATTAGGCCTTATACAGCTTGTATACCGTTAAGATCCCATGACCAGTTTCTTTCATCTGTCCATGTCTCGCCGCAAATCAAAAGGTGATCAAGCTTTCTGTGTTGCAGGCCCCAAGGCTTTGGAACAATCTCCCGCTGAACATCTGGATTTCCCCTTCATTGGATGCTTTTAAATCTAATTTCAAGACTTATATTTACTCTCTTGTCTTTGAGTAACGCATGCTTGTAATTTCTTAATTGTATAGTATTATTTATATACATACATATTTCTTTATATTCCTAATATCAGTTTTTATTTATTTATTTATTTTTTTTGTAAAGCACTTTGGATCAACTACGGTTGTGTAAAATTGTGCTCTATAAATTTAGTTCATGTTTACTGTTTTTATACTAGCTAATAATCAATTTTTTATATAATTTGCCTTATTTTACATTTAAATACATTTATTTGTACTTTTAAATATTTTACATTACAAATAAAACATTGTTTAGTATCTCTACTAAGCCATTTTGCTGGCCACATTGCAGCTGATTTTAGATTTGCAGAGACTCTGTAGAGACTTTCCCCATAATACAGGCAGAAAGTGACCAACACACACAAACAAGTGCACTGGTATAGCGGTGCAATTCCTCACTGCACTTCCAAGGGTACTATTTGTGTCTCGCTTTGGCCACTGTGATGTAAAAAAAAAAAAACTGAATTTATGAATTTGTGACTCAGAGCTAAATGCACATCAGCATGAATCACAACTGAACTGCGCTCTATTGCTCTGATGTGTCACTCTCTGCAGAGCACTAAAAGTGACCAATCCGTCTACGAGGCCCCTGGTGTGTTCACAGCGAGGTTAGAGGAGACGCTTCAGCTGTTTGCTCACCTTACTGCCTTAAAACCTCCTGCTGGAGACCAAACTTCAAGCTGGTATTTACATGCATTTTAAGTATGCAAGATTACTCAAATCCTGAGTTGTTACCAATTTGTTTTGGGGGTTTTTCGTGGCTGATTATTCTGAGCGATATTTGTACATATGTAGCAACAGTTTGGTGGTTATGGTTATATAACTTATTTTAATTGATTGATTGTGCATGCCACAGTTCTTAAAGAAATGCAAAAGCTGGCTTAGAGTAACTGGTTTCAGCATGAGCAAAGGAGGGGAAGTTGTTTTAGAAGCACACTGTGAAAGAAAATGTTAATTTAACTTAAAATAATTAGTTCTCTCTTTGCTTTGACTCAGTTTTCTTTATTTGATTCTCTAAACATTTTTACTTAAAATGTTTAGTAGACAGTGTTAAACAGTTGACCAAACTACTTATTTCAAGTAACGTGGACTTTAAAGTTATCTGTACATTAAATTGTAGACAACCAAATACATTATACATTTTATTTAAGAATTTTACTACAATTATGATCTTAATCTGTGAGTTTTAGTACAACGTACAACACAAGAGGTGTTTTTGTGGCTTTTGCTTACAATCAACGTGTTTTCAACAACCTCTGGAATCTACTATGAGTGGACAAGCTCAAAACCTTGTGACTGGATTGAAAACACCTTATAATACTACTGTAGGTGTAAATGGCGCCATTAAAATGTTTTGAACACAGGGTGAAAAAAATCAAGTAAAAGAAAAACAGTAAACAAACTCCTTATGTTCTCCTAAAAAAAAGTGCCAAACCATAGATCTTAGGAGGAAGCTAAAACATCAGTCACACCCAGGCAGCACTCATCACCTAACCTTGCATTTACTGTTTACATTAAAACATTAAATTATATTACTGGGGTCATTCAGACAGCCTGTAATTATGTGAATTACTGCAGTCTGCTTTTGCTCCCTGTCAGATCGCTGAAATGGCTGTAGTTAATTTGATTAATGGTTTCCTTCCAACCGCAGACACTGGACGAGTTTCCGTACCTGTGCTTGTAAATTTAAGCACATTGTTGGACGATATTGATCAGTCTATTTATTCTGACAGGATATTTTAGGGGGTGCTCAAGCAAGCCTCTTTCCAGACTCTGTCTTTTTGTGACTGTCTAAAATAAGTTGAACTAGACTACTGGTGTTTTAAAGAGGTGGTTTTCTGAAAATACTAAACACATATTTGTTTATTTCTTCATTTCTTTCACATATTTGTTTATTTATGTCATCTCTTGTTCTACACAAGAGAAGACATTCTGAAGAATGGTGGAAAGACAACTAACTAGCACTGCACGGTTCGGAGAAGAAAATCTAATTGCAATTTCAAGAGTTCACATAGCTGATAATTGATTATAAAGCTTGTTTGGGATGCTGTCCCCTGAGCTCATAAGATCCTCGATCCTCAATTCACTTTTTGGATGTTTCAAACAAAACTCAAAGATATGCACAGAACAACATGAGGATTTGATGCAAATAAACAAATGTACATATGCCTCTTTCTTTTTGAGCTTTGTCGGGAGAGTTTTTATACACCTGTGATTGATCAAAAATGTTGCGATTGGCTCTAAAGCCGCCTTTCCACTGCACACAACAAATGACAAGCAACAGAAGTCCTTATTTTCCTAAGGAGAGTTGTCTGGGAGCTGCGTGGAGTTCCGATCATCTCTATATGCGGAAAATTCGGATCCTATTTGAGCTGCTGATACGCTGAAATATTTAAACTCCTCCGACTAGACCATATGAGACAGGCCGAATGGCTGTGATGTATTCCAGAGTTGTCCAAGTAAGTCCGTGCACACAAGATGAGAATTTTTTTTTTCGTTTTTTTTTTTTTATCAGAAAAAAAGTCTATATTAAAAAAAACATTTCTATTCATAAATGAGTAATAAAAGAAATTATGTTGTCTTCACATTCCCTTCAAAATGTTTAGTGGTCTATAAGTTTCTAGTATTCATTCATTTAAGCATGGTGAACGCAGGGAGAATAAAGGCCCTTGCTTTTGAACTCCTTTATTTCGGACACTGCGAGAATCAGCTTCTCTCCCATGGTGCATGACAAAACTGAAAATTCTGTGTGACTGCCACAAGGGGGCGTATTCCAACAGTCGTGTCCAAATGTCGTGTGCAGTGGAAAGGCGGCTTAACAAATAGCGTGGCTCTGTCGTTATTCACCATTGAGTAACGCAGACAGATACAGATGAACAGTCACTGTTAAAGTCCATAATGTGCGGTGAACACAGCTGAAACATGATAGACGCAGTGGAGAAAACTCGCACTGCAGACACTCTTGTGTGTGTGTGTGGGTCCAGAAGAATCGCTTAACAGCCAAGAGAGGAGAGGAAGCGTTACCTCACACAAGTAGAGATAGAGTTCACGGCTTATAAAATCTCCATTGTAGTGAATTAGGTGCTCGCGGGTTCTGCTGTAACAGATGTCTGTTTTTAAGTAACGTTAGTTAGATCATTTAAATTACTCGCCATAGTAATATTTGAAACAATTGCAGCTTTTGCGATTTGAAAATCGCACCTTTTCAAATCGTGATTTCGGTTTAAAATCGATTAATCTATGAAATTCAGTGCATATTGGCAGCTGGCCAGTTAACACAAATTTTCAGAATATTCGGCCTGATCTCAGCAGGAAACAGAACTATTTTATGTTTTGTCAGTTTAGCAGCTAATTTTTACAAATTCCTACAAATTCAGTTGTACAAATTAACTAAAATATACTCTTTTTACAAGGAGGTGTAATGTAATGTTATGTGTATTTATATAGCACATTTATCGTGTATGGCCATATACCCAAAGCGCTTCACGATCATGAGGGGTAGGTGTCTCTCCACACCTCCACCATTTTGCAGCATCCACTTGGATGAATGCGACAGCAGCCACAGGACAACTGCGCCAGTGTGCTCACCACACACCAGCTATAGGAGACATGATAAGTAAGAGTCGATAGAGGTTATTTGGCCAGGACACCGTGGTTACACCCCTACCCTTTACGAGAAGTGTCATGGCCACATTTAAAAG
The DNA here is from genome assembly GCF_052040795.2 of Danio rerio. Taxonomy (NCBI): domain Eukaryota; kingdom Metazoa; phylum Chordata; class Actinopteri; order Cypriniformes; family Danionidae; genus Danio; species Danio rerio. Next base: position 30,112,992 of record NC_141028.1, read on the forward strand.
ACGATGCTCACTTCACTATGTTGGTGCATTAGGACTGGCACAGACTGCATGTTGAGCGCCCCCTGCTGGCCTCACTAACACCACTTCCAACAGCAACCTAGATTTCCCATGTGGCTCAGCCCTGCTTAGCTTTAGTGAGTAACCGGTCTTGGGCTGCAGGGTGATATGACTGTGGCACCTTAATCCAACCATCATAAGGGGAAAGGCAAATCGTACTAAAACGTGTGAATTAAATCATACAAATTCATATGAATTAGCCACTATCTCAAAAAGTTAGTCAATTAAAGACTCTTACGAATAGGCTACTATATGGATTGTGTATAATATATGTATTATAGTATAATATTATAACTGATTGTGTTGTCCACTTGTGATTGGATCGACAAAAACACATCTTAGGTGTGAACAGGGGCTTAGAGGAGACACTAATTAGCTTACTTTCCCATTAAGTCATATTGCACAGTTGAATCACTTCATAAGGAAGCAAAAAAAGTGTGTAATACAAAGAAGTTTAGTGGAGCTCAGTTGTACATTTCTTCGCCTGTGTAAAAGGAAGGTAAATGCTTAGGAGAAAGCGCTGCTGTTCGCTCAACTGTGAAAGTATGCAGTTAGGGTGCGTTTTTACACTGTCGCCACTGATCTGAGTTTATTGGTATTCTTCAGAACCTTCAGGCCCACTTTGAGAGCTGAGAGTCCCAGCAGAGTTAATTAGGCTTTATATTGCTTACTGAAGCAGCGAATCTGTGGCTACACATATCAGAACCCGCTCCACACTCAACAACACGCTTCCATCACAAGGCACGCCAGCACACTAAATCCATCAAGGATTTCCAAAGCCGATAACTGCTGAGGATTCATCCACTGAGCCACGTTTGAAGGACGTTACAGGAGAAAAAAAGAAAGAGGGATATAAATAATTCACATTTACACAATATGAAAAGAACAGAAATGAAAGTCCAACGGCCCGAGTTTGGGCCTGTAGAACACCACTGCATATGGCTTTGTTTTTGCTCATTAATTTGCTGGACCGGTGCAGAGATTTTGGTCCAAAAGCAGAAATTAATTGCTATTAAATGACAGCAGAAGGATAATTACGAATGCATGAATGCACACAGCGTTGTTCTTTCAGGTTAAAAGTAATATAATCACAGGATTTGCAAAAGTTTGTCAAGTTATGATGTAAATTCTTTTGAAAGACATTCAAGAGTTTTTAGGCACTTAAAGGGACAGATTAACCCGAAATTAACACATGTATCATTTTGCATTAGGAATGTCATGCTCAGGGCTGAATTTACCAAAGGACATTTTTGGCACAGGTTCGAAGGTCGTGCGCACTTGGGGCCCCTGTTGGGGGGGATGCCGATTTAGAAGTGTTTATAGCACACCGTGTTGGAATAAACTATTTGAGCGATTTCTGTCCATCAGTGTTTGATTAACAGAGCACCACTTTTAACAGCTTGAGTGGTGTAGCTTGTTAAATGCACGGCAACATGTTTTGACCATAGAATGTAAAAAGATATGGACGTAGTACCGTGACGTCACCCATAGGTTTCTGAAGAACGTAAAAGAAGCTACACATAGACGTGGCCAATCATCGCCATTTTATTTGCGCGTCATCGCACCAACCGGGGAATACCAAACAAGGGCAAAGAGCCTGCTTGCATTTAGCTTAGACAGGTTTTTCTTTGGGAGAAATGCTTAATACTTCATTTTCTGTGACTCATTTGTGTTCTGACCACATGTACTTAGTTATATGCTATATCAATAAAGTGTTTCGTCTTTTAAAAACACTGTTGTAATACACTGAGCCACTAAGAATTGTTTAAGACATTTTTCAACAGAAGGAAAACGCAAATTACTTCCAAACACTTCAAATATAGTCTGTATTAGTAAATGTAAGACTATTTATAAAATCCAGGCATAACACTGTATGACAACAGTTCAGATGACTGTTCTATAGCATACAGTTAATTAATCTGTCAGATTCTGAAGTGCATTACGGGTCTAAAGAAAATTTTGAACGATAAACGATCTTAAATAAAACAAATACATTTATGGATATGGTATATAAGTATATTATTTCACTCACATGGGAAACAGGGGTAACTTGAATGGCTTGTGAGCACAATAAAGTGCACGCAGCATGCTGTAGTATCTGATAATTGTAGAAAATAATTTCAAAAAGCAACTGACTGTGTAACGCCACATAAAACAAAAGAAAAATATGATGTATATGCTGAGTTCAGCAGCTAATCAGCCGGAATCAGCTGAGGTGAAATGACCAGCGAGACCTAGCTGTCACTCAAGTGGCCACGCCCTTAATTATGCAGATTTAATATAACTTGTTATAAATTAAATGAATGAGTTATAAAAAAAATTCACCCCCTCACAGTTGTCTTAAAGTGTAATATTAGTAATATGAACCCAACTGTTCTTTGTACCAGGCTGCAAACACCTTTTTTTCTGCTGTAAAGTTAGTCATTTTAACAGTGGGGTCAATAGAAATTTGCTCTATATGGAGGCAGGTAAAGCGGAATTTCGATGAATTGCAGTTTCAGTTACTTCCGTATTTGCTTCACAAGAGAGAGCGGGAGGTTACGACTTGGTTTTAACGCAATCGATCATCAACCCAGTTCAAATCCAGCGTGTGATGAACTATTTTTTTTCTTTTTTCCCCATTACAAATTAGATCGAAAATACATTTATTTTATTAAAATTTTTTTTTTTTTTTAAATATGAAAATAATGAAAAAGTCACAAGTGGCTCAACAACCAGTTAAAGTCAGAATTATTAGCCCCCCTGAATTATTAGCTCCCCTGTTTATTTCCCCAATCTCTGTTTAATGGAGAGAAGTTTTTTTCAACACATCTCTACACATAATAGTTTTAATATCTCATTTCAAATAACTGTTTTTTTTGTTTTTGCCATGATGACAGTAAATAATATTTGACTAGATTTTTTGGAGGACACTTTTATACAGCTTAAAGAGACATTTAAAGGCTTAATTAGGTTAATTAGATTAACTAGTCAGGTTAGGGTAATTAAGTTATTGCATAACGATGGTTTGTTCTGCAGACTATCGAAAAAATATATATAGCTTAAAGGGGCTAATATTTTGACCTTAAATAGGTTTTTAAAAATTAAAAACTGCTTTTATTCTAGCCAAAATAAAACAAATAAGATATTCTCCAAAAGAAAAAATATTATCAGACATACTGTGAAAATTTCTTTGCTCTTTTAAACATCATTTGGAAAATATTAAAAATAGAAACCAATTCAAAGAGGAGCTAGTAATTCTGATTTTCCTCTTACCAAATAGTTGCCACTTATTATTACTATTATTATTATCTTTATTGTTAAATTGTCCGAAAATAACACCATCAATGAAAAGCACGTTTTCATTGCAGATTCATCAGCAGATTTTTTTCTCTTTCTTTCTTTCTTTCTTTCTTTCTTTCTTTCTTTCTCTTTCTTTCTCTCTTTTTTCAACTAAACAGAATGTTGTAGTTGTATTAATTTTTTTATCAGTGTGCTGTAAATGCTTTAAAAATAAGTTAAATCTTTGTAGACTAGAATTATATGTACTATATAATTTATTTTAAAATGCAGGCAATACAGATTTGTTTTATTTAAAAATCATTATATTATTCTTATTTTTTAATTCAACTATAGGGGTGCGGCCGGGTAAGGGGCCCTACAAGACAATGTGCCCAGAGGGCTCTAAATTCTTAATCCGGGCCTGGTCATGCTCTATTTGCAGTGGCTCTTGATTACAGGTAAATATGTTTAAAAATCTTACATCACAGATAATAACCGAGTTTGTTATCAGAAGCAATGGGGGTATCATTAGTTTTTTTACCAGTATATCAATGATCTCAAACTCGACTCCTGGAGGGCCAGCTCTGCACAGTTTCGCTCCAACCCAAATCAAACACAGATGATCCAACTAATCAAGGTGATTAGGACTACTATTGGCTATTAAGCAGGTGAGTTGAAGGTGGTTGAAGCTAAACTATGAAGAGCTGTAGCCCTCCTGGAACTGAGTTTCAGACTATTGCTGTATACGTTTTTTGACTCTCGAAGTGCAGGAGCCACTGGTTGATAATAAATAAATAAATAAATAAATAAATAAATAGATAAATAAATAAATACTTTGGTTCTTAATAAAAAAAATCCTAATTCACATGAGGCCTCTAAGTGTGCAAAAAAAAAAAAATTGCATACTACCTTTAATTGCAGTTAAATTATACAACTGCTCAATGAATTACACTTAGTTTTCATATTTTTATTTATTTTATGCCAAATTCTACAGATTTTCTGAAATGTCTCAGTATGTTTTCTGTTTGGTGAGTCAATCATGTCATTGTTAACATAATTTCTTGCATTTTTATTATTACTTACAATGTCACACAGCCTCTGGTTAAAGGTATAAACCAAGCAAACTGGGATTGATTGCTTCATATCATTCAAACGGCTCTTTCTGTCTAAGTGGGCGTTCTTGACTAAAATAAACTATCGACCCGACCTTTAGCAGTCTAGTCAAAGGTCTGGCTATATGCGAGACAACCATATATACCTTATAACACTCACATAAACAATAACATCGTTTAAATAAGTGTTTGCAAAATGATTGGCCAAATCACAAGCCTTTTAAATCCCAATGAGCCCTTCTTAAGTGTTTTTGTAATATTAGTTTTCATTATGTTTGTGAAAACCAAACCCACACACAGGCTGAAAGCATTTTAGGAATCCATTGCATCAGTGTCTTGCATCACACAAAAGATTAAAACAGATAAACATTACATGATCTATGAAAAAAAAATAATAATCTCTATGTGCGCCAGTTTAGCTTACTTCATATGCGTAAATACTTTCTGGTTTAAGCCTGACAATTTGCATTATGTATCAATGTGAGAGATGTCTTATACGACGTTTTAATGTCATGTTTAAATGAGGATGGCAACAGGGCTCGTGAATGACTTTGTAAATCAATTACCTTGTCCCCATTTCTATATTGGCTCAGGTAAGCTGCGGCACGCAGAGTGAGACCACTATAAACTAAAGGTGAAATCGGCGCGTTCTCGAACAGTGTGAGGGGCGCGAAAGCAAGCATATACTGCCTCTGTGCGTCTTGCGCTCTCTCTGCTCCACGAACACCGCTCGCTCGCGCACGCGGCACCAGAGAGCGCGAGACCTGGCAGCGGAGAGACCTCGGGGAGGGAGAAAAGGAGTGTGCTAGTGTATGGAGAGAGCGAGAGAGAGAGAGAGAGAGAGAGAGAGATTGGGAAAAGACTACACCACCTCTATCCATCAGCTGAGCATCCTGCGGGAAGTCACTTCGAGCGCGCGAGCGGTCGGTGCGGCATTTCACTCCGTCCGAGCAAAATGGATCATTAAACAGCGCAGGATGTGACTGAGGGACACATAAGCAACTAAACTCTTATTTTTTGCGCCTCCGGTCACCCTGGTTATACCACAAATATTGTATTCTTTCACGTGGGTTCTTGTTTGCCTTTCTTCATTAATGTGCGGATTTTTCGGCGAACACTTTCGAAGTGATGTCAGGAGGAAATGTGACAAATATAGCCGAATGAATGAAAAGTTAAAAGATTTTTCATGGGTAAGTAACAAAGAACACAACTGCTGAAACGAGTTTGCTGGATTTTATCTGAATGCGAATTTACCATTTTTGCAATAATAATGATTGATCGTGACTTGTTTATATTTTGCGATATGTCTTCATGCGCATCTGTGAATAAATGTGGTTAACACTTAAATACTTGGTTGTAGAAAAGAAAGAACTACAACATTGGCCGTGTGTAGTGACCAATGTTTTGTAGCGTTTTATAGCTTTGCATAAAAGCTCAACAGGTTCGCATCTGTTTCAAACTGCAGTTGCTCAAGGGCTCTTGTGTCGCGAGCACAATCGTGCCCTTTGGAGTCTCTTACTTGAACTAGGAAATCAGTTTTTTTTTTCTATCTCTCTGTTTTAAGAAAGGCATGATGTATGCTGTTTATGTTGAATGCTACACGTAAAACCAACTTAACAGTTTTGTGTTTTTTTTAACTATGCTGTTGATGCTTAGCATTTGTTTAAAACAGTACAGCTGTGCCAGAATACAGTACAATAGTGTTGGAATATACATGAATGCATAGTATGGACTGTAATTAATCTATAAGATATGGACAACGGTTTTGTTAATTTGCTTTTGCTTGTGTTTTTTTCCTTTCTTTTCCATTGCATCTGTACCCCCTACCTCTCTTTGTCTTTCATTTTTCATACTTCTTTCTACTGTACACTACGTGATTGCTTCCCTTTTACCTCTGCCTCTCTATTCTGCTGGCATCCTGTTCGCTCTTGCCGTCTTTTCACTCCCATTTCACATCTGTCTCACTCGCTCCCACTGGAACTCTCTCCTCTTCCTGTCCTCCCACATTTGCCAACCTCTCACTCTTGTCTGTGTTCCCATTTCCCTGTCTCTCTCTATGTAGATGGGGTCTAATCTAATGTCAAGCTGGTTGTGAAGGTGTTTGATCTGGTCCCCTCGACCCCATCCGGAGTCCCCATGGCTGCAGGAGTAGCAGCCTGGCTCCCCTTCGCTCGGGCGGCGGCCATAGGATGGATGCCCGTGGCCAACCTGCCTATGCCTGTTGCACCATCCAATAAGAACAAGCGACAGGATGAGCTTATTATCCTCAACGTCAGCGGGCGACGCTTCCAGACATGGCGGAACACGCTGGACCGATACCCCGATACACTCCTGGGGAGCTCAGAGAAAGAGTTTTTTTTCAACGAGGAGACAAGGGAGTATTTCTTTGACAGAGATCCAGATGTGTTCAGAAGTATTCTTAACTTCTACCGCACAGGGAAGCTGCACTACCCACGTTACGAGTGCATCTCTGCCTACGATGAGGAGCTGGCGTTTTTTGGAATCATTCCTGAGATCATCAGCGACTGCTGTTATGAAGAGTACAAGGACCGCAAGAGGGAGAACACTGAGCGTCTAATGGATGACCTTGAGGACAACAAAGACAGCAAACTCCCTAACATGACTTTCCGTGAGACCATGTGGAGGGCCTTTGAGAACCCGCACACTAGCACCATGGCACTAGTTTTCTACTACGTAACCGGATTCTTCATCGCCCTGTCCGTCATCACCAACGTGGTTGAGACGGTTCCTTGTGGTTATATGCCAAATCAGAGGGACGTCCCTTGCGGGGAACGCTACACTGAGGCGTTTTTCTGCATGGACACAGCTTGTGTTATGATCTTTACAGTGGAGTATCTGATGCGACTGTTTGCGGCGCCCAGCCGGTACCGCTTCATGAGAAGCGTGATGAGCATTATCGATGTGGTTGCCATTTTACCATATTACATCGGGCTCGTCATGACCAACAATGAGGATGTGAGCGGAGCCTTTGTCACACTACGGGTGTTCCGCGTCTTCCGGATCTTTAAATTCTCCCGCCACTCCCAGGGTCTCCGAATCCTTGGCTACACACTGAAGAGCTGCGCCTCAGAGCTTGGCTTCCTCCTCTTCTCCCTCACCATGGCCATCATTATCTTTGCCACAGTCATGTTCTATGCTGAGAAAGGCTCATCGTCCAGCAAGTTCACCAGCATCCCGGCCTCCTTCTGGTACACCATTGTAACCATGACAACACTGGGGTGAGTCATTTTGTCTTGGAATGACTTTCTCTCTGTATATTTTTACACTTTTTAACCCTGGGCGGACATCAAGCCACACCCCTGATGCATTTCAGTGGTTATGTCATGAAGGGATAGTTCACCAAACACACTCAGAAATGATGTGGAAAATGTGTACCTTTAGGGATACTCTCAGAAAAAAAAAGGAGCAAAAGCTGTCACTGCAAGCGGGGAAGTACCTTTTCAAAACAAAAAACACTAATATGTACAAATTGGGTAAAAATATCTGAAATTTTAGGGGTTAATTTGCAAAGGTCAAAACATTTGTACCTTATTTTAAGCATTTTATAGGAGTTTGTTACAGGTGCAGCACATTTGCAAGAGACATCCTTCTACCTGATTAACCCCTAAAATCTTCATAGTAGTACCTTAAGAGTATACAGTATATAACTATTTTAAGCTACTAATATGTACCTTTTATTAGTACACCCTTAGAAATAAAGGTACAAGAGTTGTCACTGTGGTACCTTTTCAAAAGGTACACATTTGTACTTGCAGGGTGCATATTGGTACCTCAGAAGTATATATTAGTACTTACAAATTTTAAGAGGAACACGCTTGTACTTTTTAGGTACCAATATTTATCTTTGAGGTATTAATATGGACCTCTTAGGTACACATTTGTACAGTTTGAAAAGGTACCACCCCAGTGACAACTCGCGTACCTTTATTTCTAAAAGTGTAGATGATGGAAAATTTGACCTTGCAATGGTATTGTCCTAGTGACAAGCTTAAGTATTCCTAAAGATACAGCTTTTCTCTCAGTTAAAATAAAACAAGTCTGTCATGACTTACCCTAATGTTTCAAAAGTGTATGATTTTGTAGCATGAAAGGTTTTTTTGAAGAATGTTTTTATTCATACAATTAACTAGTATTGAGTGGATTTGAGCTCCACTGGCTTCAAATGAATAAAAAAGCTCTTTAGAATATCTCCTGCTGTGTTACCCAGAGGAAAGTTAAGGCCCCGTCCTATTTCTGCCCATTCTCATAACCATTTGTAGGTAGATATCTAGATTCTCTTTTGGTGAGATTAGTATGGGGTAAAGGGAAGTGCCAGATAGCCCTTCAAAGATTCTTGGACCTAATATTAAAGGAAAGTGAATGGTAAATTCCCTGGAAATGTAAGTACACTTCTCGTCACTCTGTGAGAAGGAAGAGGTGTTGGAGTAGATGAAGGAGTATAACCTAGAATTCAGATTGGGCCTTAGTCAAGCAGGTTTGGAACAAAATCTTTGGGTGAACTATCCCTGTAAGTAGGCCCACTCTTAAAAATAAAGGTATAAAGACTGTACCCTACACTTTTTGCACATTTATGCACACTTTAGGTAATAAAACATCCCTTTAAGGCATGGATCTCAAACTCAATTTCTTCAGCTCTGCACAGTTTTGCTCCAACCCTAATCAAATACAGCTGATCCAAATAATCAAGGTGTTCGAGTAGTCTTGAACACCTTGATTAGTTGAATCAGCGTGTTTGATTAGGGTTGGAGCAAAACTGTGCAGAGCTGCGGTCTCCAGGAATCCAGTTTGAGACGTATGCTTTAAGGTACCAGTATTAACCGATTATGTACAAATGTGTACTTTCTAAAGGTACAAAGACAAAAACAGTTTTTTTACCTTTATTTTTGAGTGTATGTACAAGATTTAAAAAACACAAGAGCAACAGAAAAGAACACAACTGGTTACAATATTGCTTTACACTCCATCTGTGAAAGAGAGGCTGTTTCCCTGCAGCTTGTGGATTTTCCTTCTTTTCTGAGTTAACTGCTATTAGCATCTAACCCTAATGACCATGGTTGCTGACTGCACTCATGCCTGCCCGAAGCAGCGGTAGGTTTGAATTTAACTTCCTGCCCCAGGCTAGATTTTATTCATCCCTATTATGCACCAATTAATATTTAAGCATGTGTGAAGCAAACAGAGGAACATCCTTCAGCATTTTCCCCTCCACATTAACAACAGGCAAGCAGCTGCAGAGCTGTAGAGCCCCATTTAATACAACCCGCCCCTCATAAATCACAGGCCGTTTATTTGTGTGTTCATGACGGATATGTGTGGACGTTTGACACGATTGGTTTTAAGAGCAAGGGTAGAATTAATTCAAGCAATTAGTTTGAGTGATTACATGGCGGATGACTTGAGTAATCGACTTTATACTATCAGCAGCTAGGGTATATAGCTGCCGTGTCACTGTGGCTTTGAAACTGGAGCTGTAGTCAAAACAGGCTTTGGCTTGCTGGTTAGACGGTTGATGATTGGCGGAAGCACCTGACCGTGAGCCCAATGACCCCAAAACATCAAGATCAAGGACTTAAGTCAGTATCTCATGAATGTTACATTGGCAAATGCGTTGGTCCTTGGAGAATGCAGTTGTGTCAGGGGTCAAATGTAGAATTACAGTTACACATGTCTTACGTATTCATGCTTTCATTTTTTTGTGTAAACTACAGTTTGTGAATGGCTAAACCTCTTAAAGATCCTTGTGAGCACCATGTTGAACTATAAACCCTAGGTATCATGCTTGTTGTGATAATCTGCTGGCTAGTTTTACATGGATTTCAAAGTAGCCCATATCTCATTACTCATTACTACATTCACCCCAGAGATCCAGTCTCCACCCGCATCTGAGACTTGACCTGAGATCGAGGGCGAGAGAGACTCTTCTCATCAATAAAACACAGCTTAGAAGTGTGTGTCACTGTGACTAATGTTCTCAGGTACATGTGCTGAACAATGTAAACCACTATGACATTTCCAACCTCGCTGACGTCATGTAGTCTCACTGTCTGTGCGTGGGGGTGCTTCCCATTCAGTTGGAACCAGGGTTCGCTTTCACGTCCCAGCAGTTTTTTACAGTTGATTGTACCAGGTTTGTATCACTTTGCAATACACCTGTTGATTCTGAGGCCTCCTATCTGTGCTCCTGACCAATGCAATGGTGTGCTTTACATGCCTGGTGCTTCTCTTATTCAATGATTCGTTCATGCTGAAGTGCGAGATACTGGGGTCTCCACCTCAATCTGTCAGAGTAAAACGCAGCACTGCAGTTCAGTTTTGGTGAGACTGAGACATTCTCTTTACATGTAACACACAGACCTGCTGCCTCATGAACACACGCCTGATACTCTGCATGTTAGCTAGGGGAACTACAGCAACAGTTCATCAAAAAAAATCATGCTATATTGTGTCTGAATGGTTAACTAGTCTTCTCAGTACTGTCGTCTGTCTGAAGTGTTTTCTTCCTTCCTGGGAATTGTTTACACCAGTAACATTTAATTTAGCTGCTCTACTGTTGAATTTCATGGCTCTGTGTTTTGTCTTGGCAAGACAGCACACTAAGAGCTGAAAATAAAGCAAAAGAAAGAGCAAAGAAATGTATTGCTTGGACAATGTGCTGTCTTAGTTTTAGAGAGTTTGAGTTTTTCGGGTAAAGTCAATTTTGTGGTACTTTAGTATGAGGAACGCATTTACTATTAACTACAAATTCTCCTAATAAACATCTTATTCACTAAATATTAATTGGAAGGTAGCTGTTGTAGCACTGTAAAATATTAATTAACAGCTGCATATATGTTGACATTTTAACTCCACAATTAATAGTCACTTTAATTTACTGTTTTTTTTTTTTTGTTTTTGTTTTTTAAGTTTGGGGTTAGTAGGATTTTTAAATGTTTTAAATTAAGCTTATCCTGCTCACCAAGACTGCATTTATTTCAGCAAAAATACAGTACAAATTGTAAAATTGTAAATGTTATTGCGCTATAAAATAACTGTTCAAAAGTAGTTTATAATTTCATTTCATCATTTAATCCAGTGATTTTAATAACACATTTTCAGCTTGATTACTGCAGTCTCTTCAGAGCCACATAATCCTTTAGAAATCACTCTAATATTAATTGTTATTATTATTATTATTATTATTATTATTATTATTATTAAGGGTAATTTTTATAAAAGCAACAATGACTGGAGTAATAATTTATTTTGAAACTTTATACAATAAGAAAGCAGTTATTTAAAATCTTTATAAATATTTAACAATCTTTTTTTTTCTGTTGAACCCAAACGAATATATTTTAAAGATTGTTGGAAATATAAAACCATTGACATTCATAGTAGGAAAAACATACGAAGGAAGTCAATGGTTACATATGTTTTTCCTACAATGGATGTCAATGGTTACATGTTTACAAAAAAAAAAAAACTCATTTGGAACAAGTCAAGGGTTAGTGAATGATGTCAGAAATTTATGTCTAAACTATTAACTCAAGGAATGTAACATTTGGTTGTGCAGTATTAGGCATTAATAAGTGCTTTATAATTGTTGATAAATAGCCAAAATAAATGCTAATAAGCAACTAGCTCAAAGGGAGACAACAATGTCTTAATATTTTGTGTAAAAACCACCATTCTTCTAACTTCCCGTGAATGCACTAATATTAATATAATTTATTTTTATAAGACTTGTTTTTTATAAGCTAGTAATTGTTTATGTGTTCTTGCTGATTACTTTTGTCATCAATTAATAGTCATGTAAAGTTTATTTAAATGTTAAAAAGGGGAAACAAGCTGCACAACTGAATTAAAATTACAATAAAATATGTGCTGGCAAACGTCAATAAATAGATCTGACAACTACATCACAACTAGGCATGGGCCAGCATAAGTTTCTGATGGTATGATAACCTTGGGTAAAAACATCACGGTTTCACGGTATTGTGATTACCGCTCTAAAATATATTCTTTTTTAATTGTCTGGGTAAAAAACAAAAAGCTTTTTTCCACTTTGAACACAATATAATTCATGTTAAAGTGAACCTGAAGCTGCGATTTTTATTGTTTTCGTATAGTGACGCAGTTCCCCGAGAAACTGAATTTTAAAGGAGCAAACAGTGGGCAAGGCTTGTTTTTTCTACTGAAAGCTGAATGGATGTAATGTAGGCATTTCATTCAAAAAAATCAGGAAAGGGGTTTTAGAAAAGTCATTACAACCTAACAGACTCCTCCTGCTCACCATTTCTGTTTGTTGTCAGAACTGACAGTCGGAGCAGCGTTAGCCACGCCCATTACCTAAAAATCATGTAATCTGATAAATTAACTGAAAACAAAGTGCATTTTTAGAGTTCAATTAAAGATTAGAAGGGCAAACATTTTTTTTTTTAAATGACATGCACCACAAAACTAACAAAATCATATGGCTAGTTTTGATTTCTTGGGGACTTTCAAGGAAGCATTTAAATATTTTGAAATGGTAAACATGTCAGTCTGAATAATTCAAATGATTTGTTGACTTCTGCTGTTTTCATTAGTTTATAAAACACAGATTTCTTTACAATCTTAAATTGCATCTTTGCATATCTTTTCTGCTGCAGATACTGTTGTTCAAAAAAAAAAAAAAAAAAAACTCTTCACTTTTCCAAATCGCAGTATATCTTGAAAACAGTTATAGCCCCATGCCTATTGTCGACTACCATTAGCTGCAGTGGTATACTCTATTAAGTTCTATGTAGTATGAATGTAATAGAAACGTACTACATTTGTCATGTTGCCATTATCACATGACCTACCAGTGTCATTTGTGACTCCTCGCTGACATTCATAAATCATCTCCAGTGGCCTCGTGGGATACTTAAGTGTCCATCATATGCACACTTCAGCGTTTTGCTGGAAGCAGTACTTACTATCGTTATGTAATTCCAAATGCAGCATTATTAGACTGTTGGGTTAGAAAAAAAAAAGTACTGGCAGAGTTATTTATAACCATTATCAATAGAAAATATATGCAAACTTGAAATAATTAATACGGTAGAGATAATATTACAATAATGAGACAACTAGAGTTCCAGTGCTACAAAATAGAGAAAACCCATTTAAACAGATAACAAGAAGCATTTGATATGTATTTGAAATCAATGTCAATCCTCATTCACTCTCCACCTAGAGTAATCTCATTGGTATCTAGGAGAAAGAAAAAAAAACAACAACTGAGATATTATAAATGCTATCTCTTGTGAATTTCCTTTCCTATTGGATTAACCTTTGGCATGTCAGTGAATGAGACCCAATGATTGCAAACTGCTGCGTGTTGCGTGTTCTGCAGCGAAACGTCCGATTTTGTGTTGCATAAAATGTCCGAACACTGATTCAGTTGCATCATGGTCCATTTGTTAATCTGGCCTGGAACACAGTCCTGGAACAACCATGCCAGATCCAGACAGGGTTTTATCTTCATTTTAATGCCATCAGGAGAGAGAGGGAGAGATTTTGACCATATGAGGGCAGAGTCTGTTTTCAAATTACTTTGAGCCTTTACACTTGTGCTTCTGCTGTAAAAACAGAAGGATTGGGGATTTACTAAGGGAAACGGCCGGAGAATGGATGTTTGCTTGTTGATTTATTTATTTATTTGCGGTAATAAGATGGTGTTGACCTTTAGGTGGAGTAGCATATTCTAAATGACCTTTACGGAGAAACACAAATCTCAAGTGCGCTTTACAGTATAGTGGCTTAGAGACACCTGAAATATCATTTTCATTCTCTCTCTCTCTATAATTCTGTATATTGGCGCCTTATTAGCCTTGAGCCCTCCAGTAGTAGTTTTACAGTTTAAGATATGCTCCCAATGTTACGGACCTATGCATTTTGAGCGCTAATGTTGCCGTGAAGAAAATCACCCTGCTAATGAGGGTTTTCAGTCGTTACCACAAGCATTAATTACCATGACACTCAAAATTCACGCCCTCGTTTCAAAGCGCCGAATAGATCCAGACTTGCCATTCGGCCCCAATACATGGCAGACGCTCTCTCTCTCTTTCTTCCTCTCTCGCTTCAACACTGCTTTGTTGGTTGGTGAACATGCGCCGTCGATACTGATCAGAAGCATTGATTAAAGGGAACAAAGCATGAGGCAGAAGAGGATAAGGGACAGAAAGAGGAATAAGGGTTGAATCCATTAGTGAGGTTGAATGATGATAATCACCCACAGCTGCGGGGTGTCAAACCAAAGCGTTTCGGATCGGTAAGGCAACATATGACTTTTGTGTGTGCATTGGGGGGTCACTGGGTTCAAAATAGCTGTTTCTCTCATGACGTTTGCTGTCAGGGCTTGTGTAGGAGCAGCACAGTGCAAAAATCAGTAAAAATCGACTTCCCGTTGCTCTGAGGAGACTTTTGTATTTGCTGCTGCATTTGATCTGCTGGGCGCTACATGGAGATGTGAAACTATTAACGGCACGCATTGAAGTAGATATCAAACGTGGAGTGTGTGTTTAAATGGAAATAAAGAAGAATTTTGGACTTCTGACAGGTCAAGATCCTAATCATAATTACTAATAATCACGACTGACGTATATATATATATATATATGATTGAGTTACCTTAACTTTTTGGGCTTTACGGTGTAGATATACCCAGTACTGGCCTATATACCGCCCAATATAATTATTATTAATATAAAATTATTAATCCAAATAAATAACAGGAATCAGTCCTACATGTAACTGGAAAACATTGTAAGGAAAGACACAACTGGTGTGATATGCAAAGATCATTTAAGAAATATTTTGCACGAATATTAATGACAATTCTATAGAATACAAAAAAAATCCATATTTTATAGAATTATCTGTTGTCCCGACTCATGGCCGAGAAAGTCTTACCTCCCTGACTGATTATGCCTCCTTTCTGCTTCATAGCCATGCTTAGTCAAAATAATCATCATTAGTCAGTCATCATCATATAAAACTTAGTTTTGTCGACTTGTAAAATTCGCTGCGTGCTGACGCCTCTGCATAAATGTTACAGTAGTTTCTCTTGTTTCACAGCACACAGCAAGTGTATTTTATCACGATGTCAGTAAATAACTGTGATTTACACCAGAAGCAGAGCAACGTGTGAGGTGCGCAGGAATGGTTTTCTGCGTGCATGCGTCAGATTGATATCACCAGCATTGTCACGGTTGCACATAGAGAGTAACAAGCTTGCGCATGCGAAAGACGCTACATGTGAATGGCCCCTATTGTCTTTATTCTGGGATTAACACTCAAAATCAATATACTTGCATAAAGTAAATGGCATCTCAAAACTTTTAATGGGGCTCGTTTTTTTCTCCCCGTCAACATCTCCCCGTGCCACCCCCAGCATGATTGTCCATGCCTACATCTGCCACTGATCAATATATATATATATATATATATATATATATATATATATATATATATATATATATATATATATATATATATATATATAGGGGCATCATTTATTCACATCACCAGAAGCACATGTGCTATGATGAGTGAAAAGCTTAGGCGCAGGCTTCAGACAGTGCATAATACAATGACAAACAATTGAGGCAATCTACAGGATACACATAGACACAATACAGTGCAAAATACGACATATTAAGACAATACACATTTAAATATACATTACATTATATATATATATATATATATATATATATATATATATATATATATATATATATATATGCAGTGCTGTGTAGTATTTGATTGCATGTAGATTGGATTACATAATCAGATTACAAAAAGTTAAAGTTAAGTATAATTATAATTATAATTACTGTATAATACAAGATGTAAAATATAAACAAATTCACCCACTTGTTTACATTGTAACATTGATTTAAGCTCACTTTTCAACCCAATGGTTAAGTTTGTGTATATTTGACTCAAACCCAGTATTTCTGAAGTTTGAAATGCTTACAATCTGAATACTAATATCTTTTTATGGATTACATGGTTGTATATTGTTCAAACAATGACTGCATATTATTTAAATTGCAAAATTTTCCATATTTTTTATTTTAAGTTTTTCTTTCTTTTAAAAAATTGTACCGTTTATTTACAACATTGAATGACCTTGTACATTTCATGATGCTTTTGACGTTAGGGGCAAAAGCATCTTTCAATTAGGTATTTTTAATGTAATATGTTATGTAATACAGGGATTTTGATTTTCTTTTTTATTTTTTGGTAGTAAACAACATTTGAATTAACATAATTTCTTAGAGTCACCTTCAGATCTAAAGCGAAGTTTACAAAAGAATGGCATTAAATGTTATGTAAGTAGCCAAGAAGTAATCAGAATACATGACCAAAATGAGTAATCAAATAGGGTACCTAGCAATTATTTCTTAATCACAATATTCATTAACCCCTATTCATACTCACTTACTTACTACCCAACGAAAATCAATACTTCATGTTCATCATCAATCAACACTACATACTTTGTGTACACTAACTGACAAAAAGTTTTGTCGTCAATCCCAGTTGTAAGAGCAACAAAGAATAATTTGACCTCTAGTTGATCATTTGGAAAAAGTGTCAGAAGGTAGATTTTTATGATAAATCATCTGTTGAACTGCATCCCAATAATCACAAATACTGCAGACGACCTACTGGAACCCACATGAACCCAAGATTCTCACAGAAATCAGTCAAGTTTGGTGAAGGAAAAATCATGATGTAACGCCATCCAGTATGAGGACGTGCAAGAGATCTGCAGAGTGGATGGCAACATCAACAGCCTGAGGTATCAAGACATTTGTCCTGCTATTGCATTACAAACTACAGGAGAGAGCAAATTCTTCAGCAGGATTGCGCTCCTCCTCATAATTCAGCCTCCACATCAAAGCTCCTAAAGCAAAGAAGGTCAAGGTGCTCCTGGATTGGCCACCCCAGTAACCAGACATGAACATTATTGATCATGTTTGGGGTAAGATGAAATAGGAGGCATTGAAGATGAATCCAAAGAATCTTGATGAACTCTGGGAGTCCTGCAAGAACACTTTCTTTGCCATTCTAGATGACTTTATTGAGAAGTTATTTGAGTCATTGCAGAGATGTATGGATGCAGTCGTCCAAGCTCATGGGAGTCACAATATTAATTATTTTTCCACTGCACCATGACTTTATATTCTATACTGTACAGTATTATCTTAAGTGACAAGACTTGTGTCTAAGCAAAGTCAGACCTTACTGTCCTAATAATTAAAAATCAAGGCATGATCATATTTTATTTAGGTAAAATAAGCATCATCTAGAAGCCTATGCCTTTCATAATAGCCCCTTTTGATACCAAATGATCTACAAGAAGTCAAGTTATTATTTGTTGTTGCTAAAACCTGACTAAACTTTTCCAGGTAGTGTACACATTTTCAACAGTGTTTTCATTTGTTACATTTCCAACATGAATCAAACATTCAGAATTGTGTAGACCTTGTAAAGTATAAGCCTCAGAGCTCCAGTGCTTATGCATTATAACTGCATGGTAGTAAAAAATAAATAAATAGAAATAATTAGAAATAAAATCAAAATCACTCAATCTGTTTCCAGAAAGCATTCTACATAAACAAAAAATCTATATTGATTTGAGCACACAATGACAGAATTTACAACTTTTTGGAAAAACTAATCCTTTAAAGCAAATATGAAAAAAGTATCAAATCCAAACATTTTCACTTTCTCACTCACTTCATCTATCATTCTTGCTCTTTCTTCCCTATCCACAGTAAACTTTTACCATTCAGCTGTCTAGATATTACAGTACATTTACATCCCCATATCCACCTCTAAAAAAATGTAAATAGCAGCCTCTCTTTATCCTTAAAGTTTCGGTGTGAAGCATTTCATCATACTGTATGGCACAGAGAGAATTTATGAAATTCAAATGAGAGAGAGAGAAAAAGAGGCATTCATTTGTTTGTTTGGGATATTTCCTTCTCTTTATTCAAAGAGCACTGTGTTCGGGGAGGTTTAGAGTTTCTATGATGGTCAAATTGCTGCTTTTTCATCCCATCAGCCCTCCATAAACACGCACTCCCACCATTAGCCATCAGATCTGATGACATATAATGGGAGCATCAATGAAGGAAGGTATTGTTATACCCTGCGTCCAGTAAAAAGAACATTAAATCCATTACCCGTGCAGTTAATTCAACAAGCTTTTAACCCGATGCTGATCTGGTGGTCCCCAGTCAGAGATGTCTGGATTGCGGAGAGGGTTTTATACTGATTCGCCGTGCCTTTGTTTGTGTTTGTCTGCTGGTTTAAACCTGTCTCCAGAAGCTATGAAGAAAGATTACAGGTGTTAGGTCAAGCTCTCAGCTTTAATGAAAGGTCATGGGAGGAAAGTGACAGTCGGAAGAACAGCTGACCTTTGAAACCTCGGAAAATACCACTCCAAAAACTGAGCATGCCGTCCAATCTGATGATCTACTGTGTGTACGCTGTGCTGTAAACTGTATGCAGAGTCAGCGCTGTAAAGAGTTGTTCATCTCACCCAAAAATAAATATATAATTCTGATATGATTTATTCACGCACATCATTCAAGTCCTGTAATTGGTTTTCCCCATTTGTTTATGCCTGAGCACCTACTAAAGTTCATAACTTTGTCTTGCCACCTACATAAATATGAATAAATATGAATTATATAAAGAGGAAAATAATAACTCAGAAACAGTGAGAAATTATGCATCTTACATCATAAAGTTGCATTGTTTCTAAATATTTTTTCTTTTGGAAGAAGTCTTATTTGTTTATTTCGGCTAGAATAAAAGCTGTTTAATTTTATTTTAAACCATTTAAGGTCAAAATTATTAGTCCCTTTGAGCAATTTTTTTCGATAGTTTACAGAACAAACCATACAATAACTGGCCTAATTACCCTAACCTGCCTTGTTAATCTAATTAACCTAGTTAAGCCTTTAAATGTCTTTAAATATGAAAAATATCTACTAAAATATTATTTACTGTCATCATGGCAAAGATAAAATAAATCTGTAATTAGAAATGAGTTATTAAAACTATTATGTTTAGAAATTTATTGAAAAAAAATCTCTCTGTTAAACAGAAAATGGAGGGGAAAAATAAAAGGGGGGCTAATAATTCTGACTTCAACTGTGTGTGTGTGTGTGTGTGTGTGTGTATATATATATATTTATATAGACACGCAGGCCACTTTATTAGGGACACCAGATACTGTAATTCCTGACAGATTTTGGTCCATATTGACATGATCAATATGGTAGCCCATCCGCATCCTTTCTCGGCCGCCTCCGCCTCTGCTGTAGCCCATCCGCCTCAAGGTTATACATGTTGTGTGTTTAGATATGCTCTTCTGCATACCTCGGTTGTAACAAGTTATTATTTGAGTTACTGTTGCCTTTCTATCAGCTGGAACTAGTCTGGCCATTCTCCTCTGACCTCTGGCATCAGCAAGGTATTTGCACTCACAGAACTGCCGCTTACAGGATTTTTTTTTTTTTCGGACGATTGTCTGTAAAGCCTAGAGATGGTTGTGAGTGAAAATCCCAGTAGATCAGCAGTTTCTGAAATACTCAGACCAGCCCATCTGGCACCAACAACCATGCCATGGTTAAAGTCACTTAAAATCACCTTTCTCCACCATTCTGATGCTCGGTTTGAACTGCAGCAGATGTCTACATGCTGATCCTGGCCATGTCTACATGCCTAAATGCATTGAATTGCTGCCATGTGATTGGCTGATTAGAAATTTGCGATAACAAGTTGGACAGGTGTACCTAATAAAGTGGCCAGTGTGTGTGTGTGTGTGTGTGTGTGTGTGTTTGTGCACATAAATAGATACTAAATATTTAAAGAGGAAAAAAGGTCTGAATTAGAAATTAAGAGACTAAATTAACTTAACCCGAGCTCCTACTAATATTAAGAACTTTTTTCTGTAATTTTAAAATATTTCAAGAGTAAAAAATTATATAAATTAGAAACCAAGATTTAAAAAGTAACAGATAAAGACGCATCATACATGAAACTGTCTTTACTGTCAATGAAGTCACATAGCTGCTTGCTGATAAAGTGGTGTGAATGTCGTGACAGTGTGATAAAGGTTTTCAAGTCCCTTTTTGCAAGGGACAATTTTATGATAACCTTGACCTGTACTATACGCCGCTTTTATTATCTCTCTTCCATTTTTGGCTTCTATCAGGTAAAAAGGCTCTTTTTTCATGAGCAGCAGTAGTGACGGAGTAGTGAAGTTAAGCTTAGGGAGTTGCTCAGAGGAAGATACCTACTAGGTTACAATTCATTTTCAATCCTCTTAAAAAGTGTCCTTAATAAAAAAATGCACCAAATATTGTGCATGCAATTTGCAAATTAAAGCAGCATTTTTAAAATATTATTTATTATTTTTTTGTGTGCAGATTATCAGTTTATAAAAACTTACTTGCTCATTACCTTAAAACACTATTACTGAAGTGCAGGATTCATAAACGTGTACATTTTTCAGCATACTGCATGGTTGGCTTAGATCAGGGGTGCTTGACCCTGGAGATCTTCCATCCTGCAGATTTTAGTGGCAACCCATAGCCTGTAATTATCAAGTGCTGTTTAGGTCCTAATTAACGGTTTAATGTGTGTTTGATTAGGGTTAGAGCTGAACTCTGTAGAACGTTAGATCTCCTGGAGCGGGGTTGAGCAACCCTGGCTTTGATTGTAGTATTAGTTAGGTTTACTGATGGTGCATTATTTTTAAACATCATAAAACATTAACCATTTCATGCCATTCATCAGTCATTTGATTTCAGAAATGACATTATACATACATGAACTACCATAATAAATAATTGCCATAAAGTTTTTTTTTTCTTCACTTTTAATTAAATTACCACAAAAGTAAGGGAAAAGAGCACACATGTATTTATGGATTATCTTACATAACTACGGAGAACAGAACATTTAGAAAATTGGATTAACCCAGGCTAAAAATGATGAACTGGAAAAAGGTTATTAGACTTTATCTCAGAATTCTGACTTTGTAACTCCCAACTGCAACTTTTTCTCAGAATTGTAAGTTTATATCTCTCTGCGAGTTTCTATCTTGCAATTCTGAGAAAAAAAAGGCAGAATATTTAGATAAAGTCGCAATAAACCTTTTTTTTTATTTGCATAAATGGGCTTTTCAATTAAAAATTGTGCTGACATTTAGAAATAAAACTAACAATTTTTTATTAGAATTATAAAAAGTTAAAGTATTTTGTAAAATTGAAAATAAAAAAAAATTATAAAAATGTGTTTTCATTGATGATGATTAAAAACTTAAAAGATTATTTCTAAAGGATCATGTGACACAGAAGGATGGAGAAATGTCTGCTGGAAATCCAGCTTTGAGTGACAAAAATAAATCACATTCTACAATATATTCTCATACACTGTAAAAACTGCCGGGCTTAGTTCCACACAATCGATTTATGTTGGGACAACATAAAGGAATTAAGTTAACTTAATAGTTTATTAATTTAAGTGGATTGAACATAAAACTAATTAAGCTAATTAAGTCCCCCCAAAAAAGTTTCAAGTTCAACTCATTTTAAATAAGTAGTTTTGAACAAACAGCAAACATAAATTTTTAAGTGTAGCAAATATCTATCTTACTATCCAATAGTATTACGACTATAACAGTAATCTATATTTTTATAATAGTACCGTTTTTATTGCATTTCTTCAGTTTGATCAGAAGAGACTTTAGCACGTACTATCCAAACTTTGACTGGCGTTTATGAAATGTTTTGAAAAAAATAAATAGGCCAGTACGCTGAAAAAATTATTCTAAGACGATTCCTTTGATTTAATAATTTTTTTAAGCTAAGTGTTTGTAAACAATTTATTTGGGTTAAATTAAAACAAACAAATTAAGTTCAGCATTATTAAATTTATTTTGTTTGTTTAAATTCAATCCATATACACAATTGAGATTGAATAATTGATAAAAAAAAACACAATTACTTCATGTTGTTCCAACACAAATCGATTAAATTAACTTGATCGTTTTTACAAATTTAGGTGGATTAAACATAAAACAATTAAGTTGTCCAAAAAAACTCTGTAAGGATCGTGTTGTTTTATATAACTCATTACAACTCATTTTAAATAACTAGTTTGAACAAGCAGCAAAAGTTATTTTTTGAGTGTACATTGTTTGCAATGGTTTTGCAGAAAAAATATTTTCAGTGTAGATATTAGGCCAAAATAGGACAGTAGATATTAGTGGATATTAGAAGTGTCTCGTTGTTTTAAATAAACCTAAAATACATGTATATAACATCACTGTTTTCACAAAAAAACAGTAAATCAGTGGCCAACATGCATTAAAAAAAAAAACCTTTTAGCTGAAAATTTATTTGGCGGCACAGTGGCAACCAGCAAGAAGGTTATTGGTTCGAGCATCGGCTGGGTAAGCTGACATTTCTGTGTGGAGTTTGCATGTTCTCCTTGTGTTTGGGTGGGTTTTGGAAGGGCATTCGCTGTGTAAAACATATGCTGGATAAGTTGGCAGTTCCTTCCACTGTGGTGACCCCTGATAAATAAAGGGACTAAGCCGACAGAAATTAATGAAGAAGGATTTGTTTAAATGTGAAAATTCAACAATATAAAAGTGAAAGGAGAAAAAAATGGTTTCCGGGTGCTGTCTTTCAGTCTATTGAGTAAAATACATGAGAAAGACATAAGAGTTTGGTCGGGATGCATTATTTGGCCTGGTATCTAAGCAGCGCCTCCTGTTGTGCCGACCCTGATTGTATGCTGTATATAGAAGTGCTTCTGACAGGTGTACAAATTACCATCCCTCTTCTCAGCATGGAGAATGATCATTGTTTCCTGCTGAAATTCCCATAAGCTGATGTATCGAGCCTCTTGGAAATCCTATATGAGAGTATTCATTAACCCATAATGTTTGTATGGAGAGTATCTGTGTGTTCATTGTCATAAAAAGCTCATTAAAACTGAACAGAGAATGAATGAATGATGATGATGATGATGGCTCTTTTTTTTCATCGAGCTGCTGTGTGCAAATGACCGTGCTGAAGTTACACAGCTGTGTGATCAGTTAAAATGTACAAATGGCAGTATCGCCCCTGAGAGTGTTTCTGTGCTGTAAACGTGTGATTTTGCCGTTCAGCTGTGTCGAGCTGAAGGTTTCAGAAGGTGATTTGTCACTCAAACACACTGAGTAGTTAAGAGCAGATTCTGACAGATTAGTTTCATGACATGGAAAGACAGAATAATGAATACATTTCAAGACTTCATTCATTTCTCTTTTACTGGTTACAGGTTCGGTTTCTTATTCTACGCAAGTAAAATTAAAACTGAATGAAAGTATGCACATACAGTAGTATCTTTAAAGAAGAATTGAAATACATGTGCATATCACTGTTTTAACCATAACATCTTAATATCCATGTGCTTTTTTCTATGGTTCCATTGAAAGACAGCTATTTAATGTTCAGACTTTACTTTATAAATTAATTTAGGGGTCATTAGATCCCATAAAAAACATACAGTGCTTCCTTGGGTGGGCCACCAAGGTATATTAACAGCAGGCAAAGTATAGTTAGTGACACTTTGTTTTTTTGTTTGTTTTTTTACTATTATTGTCATACTTTTATACTTTTTTTCATATCCTCCCAGTATAAACAAACATTTATGAGTGATTAAGTAGTGAAAAATTCTTCTCCCTTTACCCGATTCATACTGCTTATTCTTTGTGCGCAAGAACACTCCCACAGACAGTCTCATGTGCTCTGCAGACTCACAGAGATGCACCTTTTTTTGATCGTGAGTTCTAAATGTACTAATATGTCCGGGAATTGGTTGCTTTACTTTTCTGAGCTGTTGTTAATTTTATGCGCACAGCCGTGAGAGCAAGAGAAACATTAAATAATTTAATCTTTAATCTAATCGAAAAAATTTTATTAAATGTTCGGAGAGGACAAAATTATGTCTAAAACGGCTGCAGAATATTTGTACACTATTAGAAATGGGTAATCAATTAATTTGTCTTCTTTAAATAATCTACACATTTTATTCTTGTCATAATTAGAGATATTGCCTGTTTTTATTTATCTTTTCATGTAATTTATTTCTCATTTGTTGTATATTTTATTAATTTAATGATGTCAATATATTTTATACATCTAAAATGCTTTGGCAATACTGAACAATTTGTCATGCCAATAAAGCAACCTAAACTTGAATGAGAGATAGAGAGAAAGGAGATTTGACCTGTCAGTGGGTGCACATGGCTCCTTAATAGCATAAAAGAGAAATTGTGGATTTTTTTGTTTGTTTTTTTGTTTTAGATTTTTTTTTTTACTTTAACCCATTGAAGAGAAAAAATTTAAAACAGATAATAATAAAAATAGTGTTGAAAACCAAATCATGTTTTGTTTGTCGCATATAGTTAACTATTTATGTGCACTGACATAATGCTATTATAAATATCACTTATTATCTTTAGTATACAATCAACCAATCAAATCAATGACACTGTTATTGTTATTATTATTATTATTATTATTATTATTACATTAAATAATTTGACCATTATTAACTTTTCTGGACAAAAGTGCAACAATGTTGGGTTTGCAAAGTGAGAATAGTTTAAAAAAATACATTATTTTAATTTATTATTATTTTTTAATTATTTATTTATTTAATCTCATTTAATTAGTTATAATTTTTTTCTGAATTTTCAAGAGACACCCTAGTATTTTCATTAAGCGATTTCTTTTTCCTAGTATGTAAAGAAAATAAATAAATAAATAAATGTGTAACACTGTTTGTAAAGAAAGAATAATTATAGCTGAACAAAATCCTTCATTTATTTATTTTATTTTATTTATATATTTTTTTTATTTATTATTATTATTATTACATAAAATTTGACAGTTTTTCTGAACTTTACTGGACAAAGTGCAATAATGTTTGGTTTGCAAAGAAAGAATAGTTTTTTTTTAACTTTATAATGGTATCTCGATCCCAGTAAATAAAGAAAATAATAAATATAATAAATACATTCATCTTTGTTTGTAAAGAAAGTAAAATTGAGTAGTTGAACAAAATCCATTACATATTTATTTGTTTATTTATTTAATAATTTTTATTGTATTGTATTATTATTATTATTACATTTAATAATTTTTGTTTTTCTTAACTTTTCTGGACAAAAATGCAAAAATGTTTGGTTTGCTTTAACGTAAGAGTAGTTACATTATACATTATTATTATTTGTATTTATGATTATTACTTATCTGACATTTTTCTTGTTTCTTGATCTCAGTAAATAAAGAAATAAATAAATATAATAAATATGTGCAACACTGTAAAGAAAATAAAGAAAGAAAAATAAGAGTACTTGAACAAAATACATTTTATTTATTTATTAATTTGGTTATTATTATTATCATTAGTAGTAGTAGTAGTACTCTCTTTAAGTGTTTTTTATTCCCAGTAAATAAATAAAATAATAAATAAAATAAATATGTGTAACATTGTATGTAAAGAAAGAATAATTAGAGTAGTTGAACAAAATCTGTTATTTATTTATTTATTTATTGATTTGTGTGTCATTAATTTTTTATTAGTTTATTTGTTTGTTTGTTTATTTATTTATTTGTGTTTGATTATTTATTCATTCATTAATTTATTTGTGTTTATTTATTTGTTTATTTATATATTTGTTTATTTATCTATTTATTTATTTATTTATTTGTTAATTTGTTTATTTATTTATTATACATAAGGTTGTTCTAAACAGTGTTCTGCATCTCTGGATTCCAGTCTGAACAGTCGTAAGAAACCCAGATCAGATGTTGTCAGGGCTACTGTACCTGGCTTAGGACAGAATTGTACAATAATGTACACGGTAAAAAATAAAAAATTAATAAAAAAAAAACTTGATCTCTGTATAATTGTGATGTTGAAAATTCAACTCTGCAGTTTTACAAAGTGACTTTTATTGACATTTTAGTAGTTTAAAAAAAATAGAATGTATAAGAAATAATATATAAATAAATAAATCTGTAAAATAACAGAAAATGTACTGACAGCTTATTACAAAGCATAACACCAACCCAGACAATATATCACTTGAAACTGTTAAAAACTGTTCATAAAAGTCCCTTTTTAATGTTAAAAGTTTTCAGAAGAATGATCAAGGTATTATTATGCAATTCAAAAGGATAAATAATAAATATAAACATAAATTACAAAATACAGAAAACTTTTAATTTACAGATATTTTTACAGTGTAGGACAGAGTACAATAATAACAAACACATACAGTAACAAAGACAATAAAGTCAAAGAATCCTGAACAGTTCCAGTCATAAGTCAATACATACATCTCTATTACAAAAGCGATTGAAAGCAAATGCACAAAGGAGGAAGAAGATTCTGTGACTGACAGAAATGAACGTCTCTCCCACTCACTGTTTCTGTTTAATGCATTTGCTCATTGACCACTGTCATCTTAACTGCTGGTAATGAATCTGCTACTGTCACACTGAATAATGATTTCACTCCACACCACCACCAGCTGCTGCTGCTCGGGGCGCTGCATATGTTTCTCTGTGTGTGTGTGTGTGTGTGTGTGTGTGTGTGTGTGTGTGTGTGTGTGTGTGTGTGTGTGTGTGTGTGTGTGTGTGTGTGTGCGTTTTATGCATGCATGTGTGTGTGACGCCATCAAAACTTTGCTTTTGCTGCACTGAACAAACTGGAATGAATGCCTGTTGTTTTTGTCTTTGGGCTTCAATTTAATCATCATTAGTGAGTCATTCAGAGACATGAAATGGATGATTTGACAGTCATGTGATCGCAGGCGCAACACTTCATACATACTGATGCGCACAAACACACACAAACACACACACCCGCAGCCATCCTTCTGTCTCCTGTGGATCTCTTTCGGCCCCAGCTGCTCGATGCTGGTGCTAATGTCACTGAACAGTCATCACTTCTGCGCGGTGTTTATGTTTACTCCTGATATTAGTTGCCCATGGCAACAAATTAATTAATGATTCTGCAGTGATAGCTCCTGCTGCTCTCAACTAGTGCTCATAAAAACAAATATCCAGCTTTAAACAGATGGACTCCGCAGTCAAAATGTGGTTTGTTGTGCCTAGCAGACTCTCAGATCTGACTCTGATTAATGAGAGAGGACGTGTGACCGAACGCTGACTGAACGCTGCAAAAAAGCGCTATCTTTTTCTTGTCTTACAGTAGAAATGATGCACATTTAAGAGGATAGTTCAGCTAAAACTCAAAATGTTATCATTTACTCCCCCTCCAGTTATTTCACACCTGTTTGAACTCATTTCTTCTGTTGAACATGAAAAGATATTCTGAAGAATGTTGGACGTTTTCCAATCTCTCATGGCTGCCGTTTTGTAACACTGTTTCAAATATCGTCTTTTGTGCCAAGTGACAAAAAGAAACTCATAAATGTTTGGAACCATTTGAGGGAGAGTAAACGCTACCCTGCAGGCACAGGACGTCAACCTGATGTACCCCAATGTCATGGGAATGTTGGATTTTGTTTGGAAATAAAAATCTGGTTGATGTCATAACCTAAAGTCAGGCCGACTTTTATGTCTAACGTCCAACCTAAAATCAACCAAATATCAACATCTAATTATGTTACACCTTGACGTTGTGGGGACGTTACCACTCTGAAACCTATCAGACGTTAGACACAATCTAAAATCAACCAAATATCAACGTAATCTGAAGTTGTTATCGGACACCAAAATATCGTTGTCCTTAAGGCTGATTTATACTTCTGCGTCAAACTCCGGTGTATGCTACGGCACTGACAAACGCCGGTGTATGCTACCCATAGCCCTTCGCTGTGGCCGTCGGCGTCGCTGACGTGCACCTCTCAAAAAATGTAACTACAAGTCGCAACGACGCGTAGCGCAAGCTCTGTGATTGGTCGGCTTGGTAGCGCTGACGAGTCTGGGCGGGACCGAGAGCCGCGCGAATGGCGCGAGCTGGACGCGAGCACAATGGAGCGATTGTTTACAAGTGTGGAGTCCCGGGAAGGAGCTCCTGATGGAAAGTTTTGTTTTGTGTTTACCTCATAGTTAAAGTTGTTGCACATCCGCCGGTTCCTGCCTCAAAATGAGCGAGTTTGAGCCACTTGTACATCCCGGAAGTGTTCAGGAAAAACAACACAGCAGCGATGAAACTTGACACAGAGGAACATTTACACCTCACTGCCCAATAGCTTTTCCGAAGTGTTAATGCAGACCAACAGAGACAGCGCGCAGAAGTATAAATGCACAGCTATGCGCGTTGCATGCGCCGTGGGTTACGCCGGTCACTTGACGCAGAAGTATAAACCAGGCTTTAGACGCCGGCTGGACATTGAAGTTTGGTCACCTGATGTCATGACCTAAATCTAACCTAATATTAACGTCTTATGATGTTGTTTGCCTGCTGGGTAGGTAAAAGTTTCATTTTGGGGTGACCTATTCCACTAGTACTCTTATTCTTGGTAAACAACAATATCTTGAATTAAATTTGTTTTTTTGCCCTGCTGGCATTTTTTTTCCTCTTAAGGCATACATGTAAGCAGCCTGAGTGACGTTTATGCTTATGGTTGACATTTATATTCTAGATTCATGCAGGTTGCTGTGAATGTCAGTTAGAGGACATATCTGTACCCATCGTCAGATTCATCTGAATGTGTGGGAAAAAAAATAGAAAGTATGTGTCAATATGTCAGGAATGGAATACTAGCTGACTGCAGGCTGAATCTTAAAACACTGCACCATTTTAAAGAACATAATACACTTTTGGAAATTTTTTTGGAACTTTTTCTTTCATTTCACACTAAGGAACAATTTATTTGCAACAAAAATGCTCCATTCAGAATTTAAACAACATTGTCTTTTTAACAGACATTGTCACAGCATGACTGACGTTTATTTCATCGTCATCATCAAAAAACGCACACAAAAAACGGAATGTTGCTCAGTGTGGTGTCAGAAACTCTTTGAACATATTATATGAACACATTTTACCAAAATCTATTTGTTAGAGTGCCTGTTAAAGGGTTAAGCAAACACTGTGTCTAGTATTAAAACTGCATATTAAACTTTTGTTTAAAAAAAGAAAAAATAAATGAAATCAAATATTCTAAACAAATTATGATTTGTTGATTGATTGATTGATTGATTGATTGATTGATTGATTGATTGATTGATTGATTGATTGATTGATTGATTGATTGATTGATTGATTCGTATGATTGATGATTGATGAGTATGAAAAATACAACCTAAAGTATTAAATATTAAAATATGAAATATGTATTAAGTAGATTGCTAAGCAACCATCAACCGTTTTTTCAGAGGATGACCAGCTAACTAAACATTGCTGTAATTCTGATATGGAAAAACCTAAAAAGCGCTGCAGTGTTTGGATGCTTTGTCTGATATAATCAGTCTACCAAAATTTGTATATTCCATACAAAAGTATAAAGCTGATCTGTCCATTCTCATCACGTGACTCGCAGTGCTCATAAGGCATTCTGAAAAGTTATTAAGACATTTTCAAGTGGGTTGTCTGAAATATGCGAGCGTGTCGCTCCCAATATGTCTTTGCAAGCCGCGTGCCACAATTGGAAATAACGAACTTGCTCACAAAAAAGACGTGATATGTGAACGGCCCTTAAGGCCACCATCATTAGCAGTTGCATTAGCAGTTGATCTTCTTACACGGACATTCTGGATTCACCTGATTTGTTGACAAATGGGTTGCAGATCCATTCCTTGGCAGTTTGTGGGTCTTTCACTGGGCCTATTCCTTTTCACAAAGAAACTTTACAAAGACGTCTGTTTCTTACTCATTTTGCTAGCTTGTAGGTTAAATTTTGGCACTGAAGTGACCAAGAGGTAACCGAGAGAATATGGTCATTTTTTTTTTTAAATAAAAGATTGTTCAAACTTAGATAATAAATAAAAAGGAAATAAATAATGATTTCTTGTGTGTCCTGCTGACTGGGGGTTGGAGACCACTGCATTATAGTCCACTTTAGGTAATAAATATGTACTGTTAAGGTATTAGTACGGACATTTTACATACAACGATGTAAAGTATAATCTCATTGACATCTTGACTATTTATATTCTGGGTGTAAAGTGATAATACTAATACTATTGCTAATAAAATTATATAATAATCATTTCACACACTTAACCACAGAGCTTTTATTTTGTTGGTAAACCATAGAGAATCTTTCATTTGAAATTATTAAAAATTTTTGACAAGTAACTTAATAAGCTATTCTAAGATTCATCACATTATCATGTATTGTTAGAATTAATATCAAAAGTTAGTTGTAATTTACACTGTAACTGTTTCATATACTCATATTACTCACCTCTGGCAGCTTTTGCTTGCATCATGCGACTTAACAAGTGTCAAAATGGCAATCAGCACATTGGGAGTCCAAAAAATAAAACCTAGAGAGCTAAAACAAGTTTACACCCTTCACTCCTGATAATACAGAGGTCTTATGATGCTAAACGGTGTCACCGAATATTATTTACAGCATTATTACCTTTCATCCACAGCCTCAACAAATGATCCCCAGTGCATTACCACAGTCTGAAGCCTAAGCTTCACATAATAACATTTATATTATATGGTGCAAATCTATGAATCCAATCTTCCCTTGAGATCTCACACACAAACTCAATCTTACACTTTAATATAGGCTGCAGCATCAGGGATAAGCACATATACCATTCTGATAAACCAACACAATCTCACGCCAATTCGTAACTTTTTGATTTAGTGGCTAATTCGTATGAATTTGTACGATCTAATTCGTACAATTTAGTATGATGTGCTCATCCCCCAATGATGGTTGGGTTTAGGGGTGGGGTTAGGTGCCACGCCTCCTTTTTAAAATCGTACGATTTTGTACAACTGAACTCGTACGAATTAGCCACTAAACTGCCAAAACGTAAAATACTTTTATTTAAATTTAAAAGTTTATTTAATTTAATTTAAATTACGTTTTCTCGTGAGATCAGGCTGGATGAACACACATGCAAACACACACACATGATCTTCATCACTCTTATACAAACTGAATGTCTGTATTATCAGAATGTATTAATTTTGTTTTGTGTAAACATACAGTAATTTTATGAATCGTCAAGGATCACATTTTCAGCTAAAAATATTATTTAATGTACTACTTTTTTTAAAAAGTCACTTATCTTGAATTACATAAGAGTTAATAATGTATGCTTGGCTCAGGTTTCGTGCATACAAAATTCATACTCCATTTACTTCATGCTTCAGTTATATTACAGCAAGTAGTAGTACACTTTGTTATTGTTAATTTATTAATGTGCGTGGCTTTATTGCTACAGCTTAAAGCAGTAAGCCCCAGTGTCCTTCTCTCTCACCTGTGCTACTTTTCCACAGCTTTTATCTTTATTTAAGCGTTATGCAATCACACCACAGGACATCTGCACCCAACACCCTGCTCTTTTTAACTGCATCTGTACCCCTGGCCATTATTTCACCTTTGAATTCCTCCCTATGATCATCCCGTTCTCTGTCTATCAGTACAGTATCATTTGCTGGACTGCGGCGAGTCAAGGTGAATCTGGTCAAACAAACTGAACATCAGCATCCCGGCGGGACCTCATCTCGCTGCGGTCACACCGCCGTCCTCTCAGGTGCCCCTGCTTCACACAAATGTGGTTAAACAGCCCGAGGCAAACACACGCAGCCAATTCCACAGACACCTTCAGCTGATCCGCAGCATCAGCCCTGCTGCACACTGAGCTCCGCACAATCAAATCTACTACAGCACGGGACGCTTTTCTTTTAGTCTGGAGGTAATCTTGGCACCACACAAATCTAAGATTAAGTTTTGGGATGCAGGTTTGCTGACAACAGCTGCTGTATTCATTAAAGATTTGTTATAAAGTAATACAAAACACAAAGGTAATTTTTCAGAGACAAATTAAAAAGTTGCTTTTTCAATAATTTATACTTTAAACATAATAAAAATATAAAATAATAAAAATACATACCTGTTCCTGTATATTACATAACATTAAAGTAATTATTTTGTCTTTAGCCCTTGTGCACTGTTCAAATTGACCCTTTTTGTTATGTTAGGGATGAGAACATGCATCAAAACATTTGTTTGTTTGTTTGTTTTTTCACTTTTTTTGCATCAATCTGTTAATCAGCCTCAGTTCTGATCAAAACTACAGAATTGTTTAGAAAATTAAAGGATTTTAACTCTTTAATTGCTAAATTCCCAAATAATGTCACTGATTCGGTGAACAAAAACAAACAAAATTGTGTTTTTTCAATATAAAAAGTAATTGTGGACTGGATTTTTTTAACCTTTTATTACAGTCTTGGACATGTAAATGATTAGTAACAACATTGGCTTTGATGCATTGTTAGATCATTGTTTCTTCCTAATTTACTGTCTGTGGCTGTTTTTGCTGCATTGACTTCCCTTATAACAGCATTTGATGGTGCATAATTACACAGTCTTTGTTTTTATTTACTCCATGTACAGTAGCTGAGTTGCATATTTTCATTTTCTCAAACACATCAATATGTGTGCAAAGGACACTCACACACTTTTACACACTTACAGAAACAAATACACACATTTTAAGTTGCTGTTATACTCCATTTAAAATCCAGAAACTAAGTTTTTTTTTTTTGCAAAGGCCTATCTAAATGGTTAATGGTGCCAACTGATGATCAGCAGTAAAAATTACAAATTTTACCACTTCCCAACAAGGAAAAACGTGGTTATGATGGAAGTCAATGGGGCAAAAAACAGCCATCAACAGTAAAATAAAGAGAAAGGAAATAAAAATCAATCAAAAACAATGTATCAAAGGCAATGTTGTTTCACAAGTACAAGACCTTGAAAAAAGTTAAAAAAAAAAAAAAATCCAGTCCACAATTACTTTTTATATTAAAAATATAACATTTAGGGTGTGTTTTTCACCAAACCAGTCACATCATTTTTAAACTTGGCAATTAAAGGGTTTTCATCAGGACTGAGGTTGAGTAACAGGTTTAAGAAAAACATTTTTACAATGCATTTTTATCCAATGCATTTACAGCAGTTTGATTTAGTTGATGTTTCCATACCTAACACAACAAAAACGTAGTAAATTTGTTACGAGTGTATCTTTTTTTTTTTTTTTAATTCAAAACATTTTCTTAAAATGTGTGTCAAAATAAGATTTGTCACCAAAAA
This sequence comes from Danio rerio, assembly GCF_052040795.2. Lineage (NCBI taxonomy): Eukaryota > Metazoa > Chordata > Actinopteri > Cypriniformes > Danionidae > Danio > Danio rerio. The sequence continues at coordinate 30,146,802 of NC_141028.1, forward strand.
TCATTCTGCTAGCTAAACACAGAAAACGTTATAACCCAATTAGGACACAAATTCACCCCAGAGTGGATGAAAACATCCCCAGCAGTAGTTAGGGTTAAAGAAATCAGATCAAAGCTTAACCAATTATATTTTTCTAAAACTCTTAAATACTAAAAGCTCAAATAAAAACAAATATTTAATGCAGAATTATATATATATAAAAAACACAAGAAAATTTGAATCATTGCCTTTAAAATAAAAAATAAAGTGGTGTAAAAAATGAATATTATTGCATAATATACAATATAAATTAAATCTACATACAAATATGTACATAAACTAATAAAACTGACAAAAGAACATAAATTACCCAAATAAAAAAATCTTTGTTAAATTATATTCTAATTAATATATACATACTCTATATTAAGCCAAAACAAACTTTATTTTAGATGCTTTTAATCATGACTAATCTTTGCCAAGCACTGATAATTATGTTATACAGTATTATTTTATATTATACATTACATTTAAAAGTAAAACAAAATGAATATTTTTCCCTCAATAATAATACATTTTAATTGCTTATAAACTATATTATCTGAGCTCCAGGGAAAATCATAAATTAAATAAAATAAATATGCAATGCAACCAATAACCAAAATGCAACCAACTGCACCAAACTTTATTAACTGCTATTTACTGAATAAAATAAACCTACATTTTCTACCTCTGTTGACACATCTACACAGATCCTCTTTTGATGTTTATTTAAAAATGTTGTCAGCTTAGCAAGATTTAAACTCTGCATTAAACTCAGCACAAAACAGCACACACACAAGTCCATCGACTGCACAATATAAACACACTCTTGCCAAACTACGGATATTCAAATGACTCTCTCAGCCAAGCTGCTGCTGCTGCTATTTTAGCAGCCAAACTCGTTCACAGGCATGCATGTTCACTTACATAGACTTACAAACACACACACACAGGCACACACACACACACTCCAGGGCACCAAATGCGTTTGTAAACAGGCAGATGGGCCCCTTCTGCTCCTGATCTCGTGTCCGTCTTCACAGCCAAAAAACTGCTGATCCAGGTCACACACTTAAACATAAATACTGAACAATCAAAGTGGGCGCAGCACATCTGATCCCAGGCCAGATTATTCAATGAGTACATTTACATGCACTGTTATACCCATTCTGCTTTAGTATATATTGGCATATGACTCAATTCATAGTTAATTTTAAGGATTATATGAGTAGATCATCCAAAAACGAACATTTGTAGTGTATTTTTCTCACCCTCAGTTCATCCAAGATTGCCATTTTTCTCCAGTAAAAAGAAGAAATTTAATCTTAAAAATGGTGATTCATAAAATGGCTACTGGAACTTTGAGAGTCAAAAAAACATATTAATAGCCATTGCCCCTAATGATACAGTAAAGTCGTAATAGGCAAAAAGATCTGTGCATTTTTGTTAATATTATTAGCTTTTATTCAAAGACTCTGTAAATGGTCCAAACCATTTCATAGAGACAGCTTTTTCTTTAAGTTGGCTGAATTCAAACATTTAAAATTGCGCCAAGTGAAACTTACCAACCAATATTCTTACATGAAAGCAAAGCACCAAAGCAAACATACCCCTGACACAACAGAAGCTCGCCCCTTTTAGATATCAGTGCTACAGTATAGTTACTAAACATTAAAAGCCCCTTATGGCTAATTGGCTGTTGGTGTGTTTTTAAACTTAAACAAAAATTCATGTAAACAAACTTAAAGGTGCAACAGATGCTAGTTGAAATTATGTGGTCCAAATATATATTTTAAGAATCTGTGGAAGGAGTAGGACTAAGAAATATTTGTCCAATCAAACGTTAGTTTTTAACATTACGTTCGGCTGTCTTTCCTGCCTGTGTATATATTTAATTGCATACCTCTGTGGTGGAAAGAGTACAGAAAAATCACTCATGTAAAAGTACCATTATTTGCCAAAAAATGTAGTGCAAGTAGAGTAAAAGTATCTGTTGTAAATATTACTCAAAGTATGAGTAAAAAGTAGCCCTTTCAAAAGTACTTAAGAGTATGAGTAGTGAGTATTATGCTGTAAAATGCTGATGCGTTTAGATACAATTTGTGCATGTGTGTGTAAACGTAACATTCTGTAGGGCATATAGTTTTTTCATTGCCCATAAGACATTAATATTAGGCTAGATTCGGGTTGTGATGTCAGATGACCAAAATTCAATGTCTTGCCAGCATTTATAGACAATAAATTGTTATTTTGATGTCCAATAACAATGTCAAATGACATTGATATTTGGTCAATTTTAGGTTGTAAGAAAGTGACCAAAATCCATCGTCGAAGCAACACCTTAAACCAACGTCATATTGACGTCAAATACTGACATTTATTCGTCAGGTATGGCAACCAAAATCTAACGTCTGATAGACATCATAGTGGTAACGTCCACACGACATTAAGCTATAACATCAGTAGACGTTGATATTTGGTTGGCTGTAGATCGGATGTTGGACATTGACGTTAGCCTGATGTTGAATTCTGACATCAGCTAGATTTTCATTCCCAAACAAAATGCAACGTCCTCAAAATGATGGGGTACAACTGACGCCATGTTGACATCTTGTGCCTGTTTGATGTTTAAGGCCATTTCAGTTACCATACAGTAAACGTCTTCTTCTCATGTCATCTTCTCATCAGTGAAACGCATCTAACAGTCTTTGGGTCAATGCGTGTAAAGATTTCTTTATTTATTTATTCTTCTTTGACACGTTTTTTGCTTCCAAACAGTTTGCTGCAATTATAAATCGCCCATGTCTTGAGGTTGTTTAGTATGATGAGATGTACATGATATGTACAATTTAATTGGACAAGAATGACAGGACTGATTTTTCAAATCCCCATAGACAAGAAAAAATAAAGTAGTGACTGAGGTTGAAGGAAAGTAGTGAAGTAAAAGTACAGACACAGCACTAAAAAGCACACATTTTTAAAACTACTTAGTAAACTACAATCCTGAGAAAAACTACTCGACTACAGTTATTTGAGCATTTGTAATAAGTTACTTTACACATAAAGGATTACATCATTGTTGTGTTCACCAACACCATTCAGAATGACAGGCATTTTAGAACAACCAGAATTCTTTCAGAATTTAGCGGTCATTCTGACTGTTCTTATATAAGATGTCATATTGTTACATCATATTTACATTCAAAGCTTCTAAAAATTAAGCTAAAATTAAGCTTTGAATGTCTGTCATTTTATTTAATTAAGTCATCACTCTAAAAATACAATCTTTTTGGTAATAAAGCTTATAAATGTATATAGTTCTATATAAATTATAAATAAATTCTATATAGTTAGAACACCCGCAAATGTCTGCACCTCACTTTTATTTTCACATGCTGTTTTGAAAGACATATATGAAGTAAAGTCATCTTTTTGCCAGCAGAAAGTTATGTTTTTGTTAGCAGGAAGTTGCTAGGCAACAGAGACACGCATATTTAAAGTCACAGGAAAAGTAACAACTAAGATGCATGCAATGATTTTGACCGCAATGGTAGTTCTAGGTAGAATGTATGTGTTTTATTTCAACCAAGTAGCAAAAATCAAAAATTGTCAGAATGACCACCTCGGTTGTTCTAGTGTTAACAACCTACTTTATTTTTTAAAAGCTTGGTATTGTAATAACTTCACTGTACTTACTTGTAGTACTTGTAGCTTTCTCTATGGTTATTGTTGTGTGGTGTATCATAGTGATGTCGTCTAGTGTGTTCATGATGTTGATTTTCAAGTGGCTCGTAGGCTTTCAGTGCTACCAAGCTAACATTAGCATTTTCCAAGTCATTTATTGCACCAGTAACGTCCATCTGCTTGCATTTTGAACACAATGTTTATTGATGCAATGAAAATGGCATTATCGCTATATTAAAGCAGTCTGTTCCTACACATCCACTGAATGGACTTACATGCCTCAACCTTCTCTTGTTTCAGTCACTTGCCTGTGGAAACATCTCTGACACCGCTGGTTAACCTTAGATTGATTTTCTCCCCATTTATCTCGGCTTTAATCTCGCTAAATTGTTTTCCATTGACTCTCAAACTGATTAGATTTGACTGCCAGAATCAAGTGTTGCTCGGCAGGATCATGTTGAGAAGTTGGACATATTTTTTGTCATTGAGATCTAGGTGAAAAATAATGGATCATATTCTCAATCTTGTTAAGACTTATTATGAAATATACTGTATTGCAAGCAGCACATAATTCACAAGTATATGTTTTTCATACAGTAGTTGCTTGAGTGTTTCCAGCATGATATGGGCAATGTTTGACTGGCATGTTTATACATTGGTCATATAAGCCCCCATTTACACGTAATAATATAATCAGAAGTCCATGGCACAAAATACATGTGTAAACGGTGTGTGAAACATTTTGACCACTTCCAAAGGCTTTATTTGTCTTAAATATAGACTATTTCTGACCACTTCCAGAGGCTTTATTTGTCTAAAATCGTTTCATTCTTTCCAGTCCTGATTATTACATAAACCTTAAGTGATTAACAAAGTTTTGCAGTTATCAGAGCAAAAACAAAATGTTTTGCTCTCTATATCATTTTTCATCGTCCCTTTTTACAGTTGTTTTTACATTTCACAAGCTTATTTTGCAATATTAGAGCAAAACATCACACATGACTTAATTTGAACTCAAGGGGAAATGTAACTATTTAAGGTATTGTAAGCAAAGAGGCTAATTCTTACAAATACATAAAATTTTTTAAATGTTGTCCCCAAACCCCACTCCTAACCCTACCTCTTATTGGGAGATGAGCAAATTGTACTAAAATGTATGAATGAGAATGTACAAAATAATATAAATTAGTCACTAAATTTAAAAGTTACCAGTTGCTGGGCGATTACATTAGAGTATCCCCAGAAATTTGTGGAAGCAAATGTGTCTAATTAAAACTCCAGATGTAAAAGTGAACATTTTTTCATCTACATGTGATCAGATTGACCAGAATGCATCTTAATACCAAGTGAAAACAGTCCTGACACTATTTACGTTGCATTGTTTCACCAATAGCAAATGATGTTGATCTTGTTCTGCTAATGAAACTTGTTCGACTAATGTGACTCATATCAGACAGATTGCAAACATGTTTAAATATTGCAAATCTACAATAAACTGAGTAACAGTCAGACAATTTTGGAATTATAGCCTCCTCATACACACGTACTAGAGGCTGAATGCAAGTTCTCAAAACACAGACTGCTCTTACTAATTGAGTTCGACTTTTGCTGGATAGTTCAATAGCTGCAAGGTCAGATTTATTGATGAAACTTCAGTGATTTGACAAAGGTGAAGCAAATCAGGTAGACTTCAGAAAGACCACAAAGTTTTGTGTTTTGTGTTTTCATGATCAGCATCCATTCGTCTGTCTGTCTGTCTGTCTGTCTGTCTGTCTGTCTGTCTGTCTGTCTGTCTGTCTGTCTGTCTGTCTGTCTTGTTTTCGGTATGTTGACTGAAAATAAGACAAAAATAACATGAATAATTTGGCAGTCAATAGAATCTGTATACAGCAATTGCACATAAACACACAATACAAAACAGATATTTCAACCAAAATGTGCTGTCATTTCTCTCATCGTTTACTCAACCTCAAGTTGTTTCACACCTGTTTGAGTTTCTTTCTTCTATTGAACATCTCAAAACTTAGATTTATCAGCAAGATTATTTGTCAGTTCATTGTGGGAAATTACTTTTTATATTACATTTCTGCATGTCTTGTGTTATGTTTTTGCAATCTAGTTTTGGGGATGTTTATGTTCACTGGAAATAAGATAAAAAAAATAACAGTGTATAGAATCTGCATACAAAAATGCACATAAACATACAATATAAAACCTATATACATCAATATTTTGTCATCATTTACTACTTCTTATACCAAAACTGTTAAGAGTTTGTTTCTTCTATTGAACACAGATGATGATATTTAGAAGAGTGTTGTTAACAGTATCTAAAAGACAACTGCTACAGTCGACTGTTTGGTTGCTAACTTTAAACTATCTTTTGTGTTCAACAGAAGAAAGACACTCATACTGATTTGAAAGAAACTAAGTGTGAGCAAATTTGAGCAAAATTCATAAGTAAAGAAAGCATCTGAACATGACGATATGAATATGTCTGCTTAAGCTCTGCAGTTCAGTCATAATGTCAAGATGGCCATTCGAATTACACTGTGACAATTATAATGTAAAAACAAAGACAAACTGTTAAAAGCACATAACAAAATTCTCAACATGTCATCTAGAATTACAATAAACATGTAAAATATGAAACAAAGACTCATTTGGATATCAGTAAGTATTATAACAGCAAAATACTGAATAATAACAGTTCCCTGAACACAATAGCTAATGTATAAAAAGGTGAGAGGTAAAGTATCTCACTGGCAGTAATGAGTAAATGATGACAGACAAGTAATAGAATAACAATACCTTGAAAGAGTGCTTTAAAGGGGCAGTTCACCCAAAATGTTAAATTCTGACATCATTTTATCAATCACCTGCTTTGTCATCACTTATTATGCTATATATTATGCTAGAGAATCATTCAAATACTAGCTCTCCAGTGACGTTTGTGAAGTAGCAACTGTTTCTGCTTTTCTGATGTCCACCAGTGCCAATATACAGCCATATAGCACTGCTATATTTTTTTTTTTCAAGCCCCCGCCGCTGAGACGTTTGGCCAGCAGAGAAATTAAAATGGTCGTGCCCAACTGAGTCTGGTTTCTCTCAAGGTTTTTTTTTTTTTCAACACTCGCCTATCAGTGAATTTTTTTTCCCTCTCCGATGTCGCCTCTGGCTTGCATGGTTTGGGATCGGTAGAGCTACCCATCGATGAACTTGCTCTTCAGTGTTTGGACTCTCAGTAACGATTTTGAAGTACACTGAACTGAGCCAAACTGAACTGAACTTAAACACTAAAAATTGAATTACTTTGTTTCAATTTACTATGACCATTTATATGAAGCTGCTTTGACACAATCTACATTGTAAAAGCACTATACAAAAAAAGCTGAATTGAATATATATATATATATATATATATATATATATATATATATATATATATATATATATATATATATATATATATATATATATATATATATATATATATATATATATATACATACACACAGTTGAAGTCAGAATTATTAGCCCCCTTTTGATTTTTTTTTCTTTTTTAAATATATTCCAAATAATGTTTGACAGAGCAAGGAAATTTTCACAGTATGTCTGATAATATTTTTTCTTCTAGAAAAAGTCTTATTTGTTTTTATTTTGGCTAGAATAAAAAGCCCCTTTAAGCTAATTTCTTTTTTTCGATAGTCTACAGAACAAACCATCGTTATAGAATAACTTGCCTAATTACCCTGCCTAGTTCACCTTATTAACCTAGTTAAGCCTTTAAATGTCACTTTAAGCTGTATAGAAGTGTCTTGAAAAATATTAATTAAAATATTATTTACTGTCATCATGGCAAAGATAAAATAAATCAGTTATTAGAAATAGGTTTTTAAAACTTATGCTTAGAAATGTGCTGAAACAATCTTCCCTTCATTAAGCAGAAATTGGGGAAATAAACAGGGGGAGAATAATTCAGGGAGCTAATAATTCTGACTTCAACTGTATATATATATATATATATATATATATATATATATATATATATATATATATATATATATATATATATATATATATATATGTATGTATGTATATATGTATGTATATGCGTGTATGTATATATGATATATATGATAAATAATAATAAATAATTTTTTTACTCTATATTGATCTAAGACCCAATCATGCAGCAGAAATGTGCAACAATGGGAATCTAAAAGTGTACTGGTATTGGAGATTTTCCAAATTTTCGGCCACCAAAAATGTATCATCCAAAAAAGGATTGTCATTTAATAATGGACCCTCTAATTTTTGTTGCTTCAGTCAATGTTGGGGTACTCTTTAAATCTGGAAGCATTAACAAATAATTTGGAAATATATATATCGTTATCATTCAATATGGAAAATAATTATCGAGATTGCATTTTTGCCATATTGCCCAGCCCAATACTGAGGTGATACTTTAATGTGCAGTTCATGAGCTAATCGCAAAAGTTTTAGCAGGACTGAGTAAAGATATAGGGGGAATAAAGCCCCCCTAAAATTGGCCTAGCATCACCCATGCATCTCTCTTATACATTTACAATGAATCAGCCATCTGTGTGTGTGTGTGAGAGAGACAGAATGAAAGGTGTTGCAACACAGAGGAGCAAAGAATATAGTCAGTGCACCCAATAGCACTCGTCTCTGTCTCTCTCTATCGCTCCCTCTCTCTTTTTTCATCCCTTCCTGCCTGTGTGTATCTAAGAGAGAGAGAAAGTGTGGGCAATCCAAACCCGGCTGTCAGTATTTAATTAGAAGGGGTCTGTGATAACATTGCAGCAGTCATAGCAAAGAGGACTGCGTGCGTGTGTGTGTGTGTGTGTGTGTGTGTGTGTGTGTGTGTGTGTGTGTGTGTGTGTGTGTTTGTGTGTATACTGACAGATACTTTCGCTAAAAGGATGGCTGTTTTAACGATCAGCTCACTGCTCTTTATTAAACATGGCAAAGTGAGGGCACCACTGACAAGCCCTATGGGACTGAAAAACACACACATACGTTTATTATCACATGCACATATAAACATGTAGCTGGTATTGCAAATAGAAGGTGGAATATTATCGCATTGTTATGAAGTATTATTATTTCAGCTCTTTTGATATACAGTAATAAATGATCTAGCCCTGCTTGGTCAAGAGTTAAGTGATAAGTTACAATAAAGGGCAGCTGCAATAAATGAGGCTTTTAACTCAGGCTTTTAAGCTAAGAAAAAGATGTAAAAGCACCATAAAAGTAAAGTCTGAAAGTCTGAAATTAATGTTGTCTATAACTTATGCAAAAATGTAAGATTTATAGCAATGTGTTTGCCATTTACAACACTTTTGTTGCTTCATAAAATGAAAAGCTGCCATGTTTTTAGACATTAATAATCTTTTTTAGACAACTCAATACCTATGTTTCTTGTAAATACATCTGTTTTATTTCACGTTTTATAAAGTTGTTATTCTGACTAATCGTCACTTTCTGAAAAAAAAAATGCTTTAAATCACAAAGTGTAGTTCTAAGGTACACAAACTGAGTACTAATCCAATGCGTCCACTTTGCATTATACTTTTGTCTTAAAGACTTGCATTATATTGTACAATTAGCCCTGAAGGATACTTTGGTTTTTAAACATATGAAAGTCAGATGGCAATCAGAGTCAAAAGTCTTTAAATAAAAAGCATGATATCTCATGATGTCACACAGTTTGATCATATCAACTAGCATAGCAGCCAATGAAATCTGAGTTGTTGAGACCAAACTTTTGCCTAAGGTTTTGGAACAACTTTAAATCTCATCCTAATCCTAATACGGATCTTATTCTTATGGTTTAATATGGAGTTTGCCCACTCTTTGCAACGAAAACAGCTTTAGGTCTTCTGGGAAGGATTTCCACAAAGGTTTAGGAGTGTGTTTATGGGAAATTTGGAGAGGGTGCTCGCTGCAGAGCCATTTGAGGAGAGCTGAGCTCCAGCGAGGGGGAGCATGAGCTCTCGCTCTGCCTCCTGTAAGCAGTTTTAATGCGTACACCAACCCCACCCCTAACCCTACCCCCAGTGACATCACTCGTAGAAGAAGTGCAAAAAAGGTGGAGCTCAAGCTCAAGCTCCCCCTCGCTGGAGCTCAGCTCGCCCAAATGGCTCTGCAGCGAGCACCACTAGGAAATTTGTGACCATTTCTCTAGAAACTATATTGTTGGACAAGAAGGCCTGGCTAAAGTTCATTTCATTCATTAATTTTTCTTGAGCTTAGTCCCTTTATTCATCAGGGGTCACCACAGTGAAATGAACCACCAACTTATCCAGCATATGTTTTACACAGCGGATGCCCTTCCAGCTGCAATCCAACAATGGAAAACACCCATACACACACATACACTACGGACAATTTAGTTTATTCAATTCACTTGTCTTTGGACTGTGGGGGAAACTGGGACACCCGGAGGAAACCCAGTCGATCACGTGAAGAACATGCAAACTCCACACAAAAATGCCAACTGGCCCAGCTGGGATTCAAACCAGCGACCTTCTTGCTGTGAGGCAACTGTTCTAACCACTGAGCTACCGTGTTGCCTCTTGGCTATAGTCTCCACCCAAATTCTTCCCAAGCTTGTTCGGCTGGGTTGAGGTCAGGACTCTGTGCAGGCCAGTCCAATTCCTCCAAACGAAACTTGCTTATCTATGACTTCATAGGGTTTGCTTTGAGCACTGTTGAGCAGACTTGTTGGAATAGAACGGGGCTCATCCCTAAACTGCTGTCACAAAGATGGGAGCATGAAATTGTCCAAACAATCTTGCTATGCATTAAGGATTCTTTTAACTGGAACTAAGGTGGCCAAGCCAAATCTCCTTAAAAAAACAACCTTACACCATAATCCTCCTCCACTAATACCTACATTTGGTGCAATGCAGTCAAAGTGCCATTCTCCTGGCAAACACCAAATCCGGATACACCCATATTGTTACCAGACAAAGAAGCATGATTGGTCACTCTAGAGAACACATCTTCCCTGCTCTAGAGTCGAGTGATGGTGTACTTTACATCACTGCATCCCACACGCTGAATTGCACTTGGTAATGTAAGGCTTGGATACAGTTGCTCAGCCATGAAAACCCATTCCATGAAGCTGTCTATGCATCATTCTCGAGTTAACTGAAGGCCACATGCACTTTGATGATCAGTATTGATCCCTAACCTGATTTCAACAAAAAGAACATGTTCCTGAATCAACATCTATGTTGATCCTTGAACAACATTTCAATCAGCCAATCAGAATTAAGGGATACGTTTACCATTTAGGCTTACGGTATAGACCATTTTGAGGGATGTAAACAAAATTATCTCAACATATTTTCTGTCTTACATTTTTAATTCCTATTCATGAAATACAAAAGAGCCACATATTGATAAATAATGTTAGTATAGCAGTTTAAACACTGAGTTATGATTGAATTGCCTCTTGTTACAGTTGTGAAATAGTTTGATAACAAGCGGGAAATGCTTAATGGCCAATGACATAACCACAGTGAAATGGTCTATAGGTTCTACATGATTGTTATCTCTAACTATTATTCCCCTCTGATTTTGGAAATAATTTACAGTTATGGTCGGGTTTAGGGGTAGGGAATTGCTATGGATTACATTTTCGAACAAAAATTATATTCCAGGATCAACATAAATGTTAATCCAGGATAGCATCGTACTTGGCAAAATCATGACATGCCAGTAGTGATTGACTTTGCAGAAATCGCCAACTTTCTACACACACACACACACACACACACACACACACACACAGACACACACATACACAGACACACAAACACAGACACACAAAAACACACACACACACACACACACACACACACACACACACAAACACGCACAAACACGCACAAACACACACAAACATTGACCCCGATCTTTGGTTTTACATGTTGTTCCCAATTGCTTCCAGTTTGTTATAATGCTACTAACTGTTGACCATGGAATATTTAGTAGTGAAGAAATTTCACATAGCGACTTACTACACAACCCAGCAGGACAAGGACAACATTATTTTGACGTGCATTAACAAAGTCAAATTATATTGATATTTGGTTGATTTTAGGTCGTGTTGGAAAGTGTCCAAAATCCAATGTCTGATAGATGTCATAGTGGTAACTTCCACACAAAGTCAAGGTGTAACATGAGTAGACGCTGATATTTGGTATTTTCAGTTGGACGTTGGACATTGACATCAACCCAATTTTCATTTTCAAAATCCAAATGTCCCTATGACGTTGGGGTACATTAGGGTACAACGTCAATATGATGTCATGTTGATGTCCTGTGCCTATAGGGAAGTGCGAACCTCTCTTATGTTTGAATTCACTGAGCTCCTGAGAGCAACCCGTTCTTTCACAAATGTTTGTAGAAGCAGTCTGCATGCCTAAGTGCTTGAGTTAATACACCTGTGGCCATGGTCGATTGTGTGTGTTTGCTCTTGCTATCAACTAAGACTTCTTTGTAGTATTTTTCTTTTTCACTTCATGAAATTTTTTTTCTTTTTCACTTCATTATTCTCGATCTTATATTATAAATAAAACAGAATAAAACAAAGATCTTGATCAAAAAGAAAATGACGAAAAATATCCCATTTCACCTGTGGGGCTCTAATATTAATATCCAATACAGATGAAAGTCACCTGAAGCATAAAAATGGTCATCAAATCAGTTTTGCATATTTTTAATCCATTTTATGGCAAGTCTCCTGTGCACGCTTACCACTGCACCTAGTCTTATTACACTAATTTCATTATCTTGAATGTATCATTTCGTCTTTTTTAAGTGTTATGAAGTACTCACTGCATCAGATGAGAACATTGACTTTTTTCCTTTCACCCAAGACTCTATTTCATTCTCATCTCTCCTTTATAAGTCAGATCTGATTCAAGTACTGTAGGCTGGAGGTCCTTTTTTTGTCTTTATCTCCATCTCTCTGTTTCTCTATCTGTCTTTTACACACATGCTCACATGCTATCTCAAAATGAATTTTCTTCAGATGCTAAAAATAGCGCAGCATCCTCAGGCTTCACACGCAGCCGGGGTTAAAGGTCACATGCTGCTTTCATCACTCCTGAAGATTCCATCTATTCAACCTTCTGTCCATCACCTTCTCATCCAGTCACCACACACACACACACACAGCGAGTGAGAATGTATTCAGACTGAGGTAAAGTACAGAGAATTTGAGTGCAATTCAATTTCAGAGAATTTAGCACCTGCTGAAGCCGTATTGCAGGTGCTACAGCGAGTAACATAATAGCATAGAGCATTCTATCAGTGTAAATTTAATTATTAATGCACATTCTCCACCATATTTACATTTAGATTAATGTTTGCCCTAATTTAATGCTTACTTAGTTCATCTTTCAATTATTAATAATTTAAAAATATTATTATTAAAATGCAATTGCATGAAGTCTCATAATGAAAAAAGAGGAAATTCACAATGTGAAGCAATTCTATCACTCTGGTTGTAGCCTTTAAGAAGACTGATTTTAGTTTTTAGTTTTATCTTTCAGTGTTAACACATTGTTGAATTATAATGTTTATTCTAATGTATAAAGAATAATGTCATTTATCAAGTTAGTTTTCCAGACTTTAAGTAACTATCAGCTCATCCGTGAAATTTTTATGTCAAATGTGACCCAAATTCACTGTAAATAGCATTAAAAATCATGGGTTATTGAAATAATACTTTGGGAATTAAAAAAAATTAAATTAAATTTGCTTATATGTTCTATATGTTTCTTACATATGTCCATTTAACTTTAAATCATATTCTTTCTTTTTCTGTTCGGCTTAGTCCCTTTATTAATCTGGGGTCGTCACAGCGGAATGAACCTCCAACTTATCCAGCATATGTTTTACACAGCGGATGTCCTTTTGGCTGCAACCCATCTCTGGGAAACACCCATACACACTCATTCACACTCCACTACAGGCAATTTAGCCTACTAAATTCACCTATAGCGCATGATTTTGGACTGTGGAGGAAACAAGAGCGAGGAAACCTACGCGAGCGCAGGGAAAACATGCAACATGCGACCTTCTTGCTGTGAGGCAACAGCACTACCTACTGCACCACCGCGTCGCCTATCATATTTAGTTATTTTATTGATTTATTTATTAATTTATGTACTTTTTTGTGCAGTATTATGAGCAATAATTTTGCCAGCTAACTATAGATATTAGGGATGCACTGATCGATCGGCTGAAGATCGGTATCGACCGTTAATCTCATGAATTGATCACGCATGTTTGTTTAAGAGTTTACAAGCAGAGGAAGACGCACATCAAACAGCATCAAATAGCAGTTTATAGGTCTATTTCCTTTTACTAAAGAAGTGATGGATTTTTAGGTGTGCATTTAAACTTCTTATGCATCAAATATGCCCTCAAAACTTTTTCTTGATTAAGACATGTTGAATTCTTTCATCCTTTGCAAAGTTTCTATTGTTCTATTCCGGGGGTCACCAATCTCGTTCCTGGATGTCTTGCCTCAACACACCTGCCTGGGTGTTTCAAGTATACCTAGTAAGGCCTTGATTAGCTTGTTCAGGTGTGTTTGATTAGGGTTGGAGCTAAAATCTGCAGGACACCGGCCCTCCAGGAGCAAGTTTGGTGACTCCGGTTCTATTCTAATGTTTCTATTACCTTTTTTTTTTTTAAGTTTTATCTAATATTTTCTGTAAAGGTCCTTTTGACCATGACATATCCACACTAAATGGTTATAAGAGACGTGTTTAAAGGACTATAAGCAGCATCCTTAATGTAATATCTTGGGTAAGGAGAAAAACTCTACTTAAGTCAACTTAGAAAGGAAAATGTGCTTAATGCATTATAAAGCTTGAAGCATCAGAATTGGTACTCAATATTGGCTGATCACAATGACAAGGAATCAGTACTGAAAAAAATCAGCTGCAAAAATCCTGATCAGAGCATCCCTAAAATATATACATACACTTTATTTATTTATTTATTTATTTATTATCTCAAATAACAACATTACTTTTGCTAAATAATAATGTAATTTGATGGTCCACAAACGATCTTTAATAATGATTTTAATTAATGACAATTATCCGTTTTTATGAAAGTTTAACATATAACATTTAACATTTAAATTGACCCAGCATCAAATGACTGATTTAGATTTGTAGTATTTTATTTATTAGACATGATGTGATGATAATTATCAGTTTATTTGTTAGTACTTTAAATGAATATTGCAATTCAACATTTTTGAAAATTTAGTTTCAGTGTTCAATTGCTTTATTTGATTGCATGCTTTATTTCTTCATTTATATACAGTTGAAGTCAAAATCATTAGCCCCCCTTTGAATTTTTCCCCTTTTTACTATATTTCCCAAATGATGTTTAACTGAGCAAAGAAGTTTTCACAGTATGTCTGATAATATTTTTTTTCCTCTGGAGAAAGTCTTATTTGGTTTATTTTGTATAGAATACTAGAATAAAAGCATTTTTCAAATTTTTAAAACCCTATTTTATGGTCAAAATTATTATTACATAGAACAAACCATCATCCTACAATAACTTGCCTAATTACCCTAACCTGCCTAGTTAACTTAATTAACCTAGTTAAGCCTTTAAATAGCACTTATCTAGTAAATATAAAAAAATATATATCTAGTCAAATATTATTGACTGTCATCATGGCGAAGATAAAATCAGTTATTAGAAATGAGATATTAAAACTATTATGTTTAGAAATGTGTTGAAAAAATATTTTCTCTGTTAAACAGAAATGGGAGGAAAAAATAAACGGGGGCTAATTTCAACTCATTTCAACTGTATATTTTTTATTTTTGGAAGATTTTTAATATTCCCCATTCATCAGTTATTGGTCATAAATGACAAAATATTGACTTATCTGTAATATCTGTGCAGCACTACTTTATTCACCCCCATGGCTTATACCAAGATATTGAATATAATAGTAGATTTTTATATTGAAGCCATCTGTCGGAGCGCTGGCCCGCTGTCCTCCACTGTGAGCATAAACTTCATTGGCTCTCTCCCAGTATTGATTTGTCCTGGCCTATTTCTCTTTTCCTCTTTTAGACACCTGTATTGTCCTGTTAGGTCTCTGTCCTCTCTCTCCCTCAAAGCTACTCTTTCTCTTCGTCTCTTAATTGTCTTAATTAATTCGTGTTAAAGACTCCGCGCAGACGCAGTTAAAAGATCAGCGCTGTCAGTACGCGAGTGTAACCTCTCATTCATATTCAATTAGAAACAATTT
Source organism: Danio rerio (assembly GCF_052040795.2). Lineage (NCBI taxonomy): Eukaryota > Metazoa > Chordata > Actinopteri > Cypriniformes > Danionidae > Danio > Danio rerio. The sequence goes on from NC_141028.1 coordinate 30,162,841, forward strand.
TTAATAGGAATACTAAATATCAGAGTCAGCTGTGTAATTGGTGCAAGAGGTTTCAGTGATTTCTGAGGCAGAATTTCTGCCCTGCGGAGACAAACGTTTTTTCATGCACCTGTCAATTTTGAGATTTTGAGCTGTTTGGCTTTTCAGAAAGTGTTTTTTTTTTTTTCCTTTCAGTTTGATGGAAATAAAATAGAGTACACTTTTAAGTTTTAGAAAAATTGCACTCTATCAATTTGTGTCTGTAGATTTCAAATAAAATACATATTTTTAAAGCCATTTTCTTTAAAAAAAATTTTTTACTGACTCCTAAAACCCTTCTTTAGTAGCACTTGCATTCAAATGAACCTTTTTGTTCAGTGCTCAGCATATATAAATACACCCCTAACAAATCTTTTAAAATCATAGCACTGAAGCTAAATCTGAAGCTTATCTAACAAAATATCTTATGATAACGGTCCAAAAATTAGTACACCTAAATTTATATTATAGAAAAATATTCAATACAAATTTTTAAAAAGTGAAAAACACAAGAGAAGCAAAAAAGGGAAAAATTTTGTTGAAATTTTGTAATTTATAATTTTTTTTGTGCAACTTTTTGCTTAAATTTAATTGTTTTATTTTTCAATTTATAAATATCTTTGATGTCTAAAATATTAATTTAATAAATACATCTGTTTAATAAATCTGTTTTGTGTTCACTGAGAAATGGATAAAAATATTCATTTTTAAAAAGGGGAGTACTCAGTTATGCTGAGCACTGTATATTCTAAAGATTATTTTATAGATTTGTTCATACATTTTTTGATAAAAAAAAAGTGAAAAAGAAATCACATATTGGTTATTCAAAAAGCAAGAGTTTACCCTTAGCTGATGATTGATAATAAAGTGTTTTTGGACCACAGCCAAAATAAATGGTGCCTGTAAAAAACAAAAACTACATTTTTTGTTAAATATGAGAGAGACTGTATCATGTTTGTTTTAATCCTGATTTTGTACTTATTATTACAATATTTCTGTTTTTTTTTTTCATTTTACACTTTTTGTCAGGTGGATCTCGGGCTTTGTTCAAAATCAAAATGTTTGGACATGCTGGACCAGCCATGTTCAATTACAAGCATGTGCTCCTCTTGAAATTAGTTCATAAATAAACCAAATAAAAAAATAACTACTTATGAAGTAATAAAAAATATACTCTCAAAAAAAATACAGAATCTGTCTTGTATAAACATGTATGCAAATTAGCACATATTTAATTAAATTGTGATTTATTTGCATATTCATAATAAACTTGTAATACAAAGGTTGTTTGTAACTCTTAAGGCTATAGTTTGCCCAAAAATTAAAATTCAGTCATCATTTAACTATTGAACCACCCCTTTGAACTACTGAACTACAGCTTTTAAAGGTAATCACTCAATCATGTAACCACAGCAAAAACTATTGGTTAATTTATTAACCCTATTCACCTGCAGCATTTTAGTCAATTACATTACAGCATTACAGACATCCAGCAATGTGCTAATCTTATATCACTACACGTCAATTCCATCAGACAGGAGAAACATCTTTACATTCGTGACTTTGTCATGCTGTCACCAGCACAATAATAATGATGGATTATCCTGTCGTTCATTCTAGTTTTTTTTCTTTCTCCCTCTTTGAGAAAACGGACCGAGGGGACTCGTTTTTCTGCCTTTTCTTCGTTCATTGGAATGGGCAGCGTTTGCATTATTCAGTGGCTGATACACGGTTCACAGAGTGATGTAATACTCCTATCAAACTCTAGCGAATTGCTACGCTCCCCTCAGGCGTCTGAGTTCTGATTGGTCAAACGATTTTTATTATCCTGAGATGTGACTGGTTGAACATCCTTGGCCTTCAGGATCTGTTCTTTTATATGCAGGGATTCAAGTGTTTGTAAAGTTTGAAGAACGCACTTATTCATATGTAGGACGTCAGGCGTAACAGAGCGGCGCCATCAGCTCAACCGCCACTGTCTGAGAGCTCCTACTTCACTCTTGTAAGTCATCTACTGTTAGAGGAGAAACAAGCGTGTGGCAAAGAAGACGAGTCGACACACTGCAACACACACACGCGCCGCTCCTGTCAGCTCAGATCACGACACGTTGTGCAGCGCACATTCAAAATACTATGGTGAAGTGGCTTACGTATGCAGTTCTTGGTTTTCCTTTTTTTGACAGATAGTTTTATTTTGGTTTTAGATACAAAAAGGTTTTGACATGCTTGATAAAGTGAGATACAGATTTGGTTTAGTGAGATATGTTACAGACAAAATTAAACTAAAAAAAAATTCCAAATCCATCTGATCCAATCCCATATGAAAAACACAAAAGTGGATATTTGACAGAATGTTCATGCTGCTCTTTTCCACACAGAGTTCCACACAAAAAAAGGATATTATAGTTCATATATAGTTACTGTATATGTATATATAGTATATATACACATACACACACTTGTATAGCTATCTTCAAGCAGACATCCCATAGTGTATTATTCACTTGTGATTAAGGAGTTGTTTTCCTTATCTGGATCAGAAAAAAATCTCAGCAAGGTTAAAATTTACCATAATTGTTATAGTTGTGAGGATATTTGGTCCCTACAATGTCAGGAATACAAGGTACACACACAAACACACCGTACATACATGCATATATATACACTGCCCGGCCACTTTATTAGGTACACCTGTGCAACTGCTCGTTAACGCACATTTCTAAACAGCCAATCACATGGCAGCATGTTGTCAATGCATGTAAACATGGTCAAGACGGTCTGCTGCAGTTCAAATCGAGCATCAGAATGGGGAAGAAAGGGGATTTAAAGAGACTTTGAACGTGACATAGTTGTTGGTGCCAGACAGGCTGGTGTGAGTATTTCAGAAACTGCTGATCTACTGGGATTTTTACGCACAACCATCTCTAAGGTTTACAGAGAATGGTCTGAAAAAGAGGAAATGTCCAGTGAATGGCAGTTCTGTGTGCACAAATGCCTTGTTGATGCCAGAGGTCAGAGGAGAAAGGCCAGACTGATTGAAGCTGACAAAAAGGCAACAGTAACTCAAATAACCACTTGTTGCAACCGAGGCATGTAGAAGAGCACCTCTGAATGCAAAACACATCTAACCTTGAGGCAGATGGGCTACAGCAGCAAAAAACCACACCGGGTGCAGGATAACACACCATGTCATAAAGCTCGAATCAGCTCAAACTGGTTTCTTGAAAATGACAATGAGTTCACTGTACTCAAATGACCTCCAAAATCACCAGATCTCAATCCAATAGAGCACCTTTGTGATGTGGCGGAACAGAAGACTAACCCGCAGCAACTGCGTGATGCCATTATGTCAATATGGACTAAAATCTCTGAGGTAAAGTGCACCTAGTACAGTGTACCTAATAAAGTGGCCATTAAGTATATATACATAGCAAATGATTTTTTTATTATTCTTATTATAAATTATCTTTCAAGTTATTAAATTATATTTACAAATTATTATATACATGAGTTTTATTTTACCATACAAATTTCTAATAAAATAATACTCTTTTCTCTTTGGTTTGCAACTTTTCAGTTTTATGCCATAATGTCAACATATAGGAAAAATTAAACATTGAAAGTTACTGAAAATGCATTTACATTAATCTAACTAATGATAAAATATTATATTTATATATTAACATTTTATATGGAAAAAGCCACAAAAATCAGTATTGGTGAAAAATGGAAACTTTTTCCTGCTACTTTGTGTATGAAATGATTTATATAGAAATTATATTGTCATCACATGTAATTGACATGAAAATTAGGCCTGAATCTGATTCGCCTCATCAGAATCATTGAATGTCTTTGATTGTGAAGATGAGTGAGTGATGTAATGTAGGACAGATTGCTGCATCCTCACTGCTGCATTTTGCTCTCTGATAGTCTTGTTCCTTTGTGTTCCTTCACAGCCAAATAATAGAGCCTAATTTTTATGCACTAAAGTCTGACTTTTCAATTTCCCTAAGCATGCATCTTTAATGGATTCCCATCTTCTACAACCTGACAAAGTGAGAGAAGGTGGGGGAGGGGGGGGGTCTACTCTCCTCTAACAATGACGCACCTGGCAGAGGTATCTGAGTTTATGAAGCAAAGACTTTTACTAACTGCAGCAGAAATGCTCTATAGGATGTACTTGATTTATCTAGTTTATATTACGTTGTCCTGAAAATGTGTTATTTTCATCCTTGGTTCATTGGGCATAGCTTTTACGTTAATGTTTTGCACATTTTGCAAATCTGTCAAAGTGAAAAATCCAGTGCGTTATAATAAATTCAGTTGTTGTTGGGTTTTTTTTTTTTGTTTCTTTTTGCAAAAACAACTGAACATGAACTTGGAAATATTTAATGTTTAGTTCTGTATTGTATTTTATACCAGTTTAGACATGAAATGAGTGGCGCTTTAAGGGAAATTCTCAAGTCAAGTTGAGCTTTATTGTCATTCCGCTACATGTGTGGACATACAGAGGAACAAAATGTTGTGTCTCGCAGGACAATGGTGCTATATAAATTAATCATAAATACAAACACAACACTGGACAAAAGAGCTATTTTTAAAAACCTATATGCATAACTAACATATAAGATACTTAACTATACACAGAAGACAGGCAAGTACTTTTACATGAGACTGAACAATGTTGTGCAGGATGTTGTGCAAAAGAGGTATTTAAGGTTGAAGCAAGCAGTGCGGCATGATTGTGGTACATTGTTTTCCTTATTGAGTCCTTGTAAGATGGAGTTTAAACAAAGTGTCAGGTGCATAAGAGAGCAGAGTGTTTCTACTGTGTTTTTACAGGTGGTTTGTTCTCATTCAGTATTAAACAACGTACCTTAAACCCAGGCAAATATACAGTCAAAAAATTAAGTTTGTTGTTTGTTCAAACTATTTATTTAAAATGAGTTGAAACAAATCATTTTTGGGTCAAACTGATTGTTTTATGTTCAATCTGCTTAAATTTGTAAAATCTAATAGGTTAGCTTAATTCTTTAATGTTGCCCAAACACAAATCGATTGTGTGGAACCCAGCAGTTTTACAGTGTGAGACAGAAATAAAATTATTTGTTGAATGAGCCATGCCATGTTAGCTAGTCTCTAAGCCTTTGAGCTTCTTCATAAAGACTAAAGGCTCACACACATCGGATGCTTTTCGTTTGCGTTTATAATCAGTGTTTTTCAAGACATTTTTCCGGACTCAAACCCCAGTGATTTTCACTGGCCTCAAGCAGAAGAGTATGCCAAATCACTCCTTGACGTTAGATGGCGCTACACAACTTTAAGCTTCTGACACCCGCTTGTAACACAAAAGAAGAAGACAGAAAGTTGACACGCTTGTTTTTAAAGTTACTGGCGATTCGAACAAGCATGGATGGTTCAAGTAGCAGCTTCAGCTGTAGCGATGATGAAATGATTATTGTTCACCAGTGCAATAAGCAGCTCCACGTTCAATATCGCGTCTGGGCATCTTCTTTAATGGGCGCTCGCATTGACAGTTTTGCACTTGAGCGCCTCCAAATGCAGTTCACTGTAACTTCAGCCGCTCCGTGCACATGAACAAAAGTGCCAATCTGATTGGTGCAATCAGAATAAAATGCATCCTGGTGTGCACGGGCCTCAAGGCTGCATCCGAAATCGCCTACTACTCAGTAGGAACTGCATTCGAATTTAAATGTACTACTCGGCTGTTAGAAAGTATGTTCTCTACAGTATGAATGTCAGTACTGTGAATGGAACTCGGGCGTACTACACTGCTATTTTGTCATCATCAAATACATGAATTCTCTCACGGTGCATCATGGGATCCATGATCCATTTGATGCTCACTTCAGAATCTCGCCAGAAGTAGTAGGTCATCTGGGCACTTCTCACATACTGTTTTTCGAATTATAAGAATTTGGACATACTACTTGGCTCGCATACTGATTCAAATATACTGTATAGTATGAAAGTATGCTATTTCGGACGCAGCTTTATAATGTGCATTGCTGTACCAGGAGAGCTAATGAGCAAGTTTACAAAGTCATGAAAAGCACGCAAATTGAGCTGGATGTGTAATGAAAAAGCCATGTACTTTTTTTTTACAAATCATAAAGATCATAACACAGGTTTGGTCATAACACGGCATTGTGTAAGGGCTACTATGCATGGAGCTATTCAACATAATCTTTAACTGTAAATTATATACATAATTAGAAAAACAAATCTTTCCAAAGTGACTTTCCAAGTAGTTTTGTGTTTATTGTGTTATTGAGAAGAAAGTGGGAACATTTACATATTTGTCTTAACGTCTCTCTATCTCACTAGGAATGGAATGTTTTGTTATCCCTTCACCAATGAAAGAATTTAAAAAAAGAAATGCAAGTTACTTCCAAAATGTAAAACACTATAGATTACTTGTTGCAATCATTTTTTAAAAAAAGTAATCCCTTACAATATTACTGTCGCAGAACTGTAATTCCTCACATGGTTCCTATACTACTTTGAACTGCTTTCATCAAAATAACAACAGAATTGGAAATTGAATGCCTAATATTGGATAAATTGGATATTTTTATTAAAATATCTAAAAAGCACTAGAATAGTATTATATATTTTGCTGACATGTACTAGCATTATCCCAAAAGTTTTAAAGAATGTTCAAATCCAGCAAAATAAGAAATTTTAACATTTAATAAATCATGACTGCATTAATTTAATCGAAAGCATGATTTTTGCCCAATTCTTGTCTGATGTGACGACAACTCCCATAATTCTGCACTCAATCACATTGTAAACAAACTACATCCTTGTTTTCTTTTAAAATATATTGTCTTCAATTTATTGCTGTCTTGCTGTTTTTTTTCTATTTTGTGTGAAAACTGCATTGTAAAACAAGTGTTAGTAAACTTGTACCGGGTAATATTTTACTGAAAAAATATTAATAATTAACTTACAGTACTGCATTACATCAAAAACTAATTTGTTACTGTACTGTACGTTTCTAACATGTTAATCCCAATACAGTCTAAATTAATCAGCGTTAATTGAGCTGTAAACTAAAGATAAAGTCTGTATGCCTAGATATATTTAGGGAGTTTTGCAAATATACAATAAACGAAAGCTCTACCTTTCTCCTTAATAAAACTGGCCTGACAGTTAGACAAAGAGACACAGAGAGCATGATAGAGAAACTGCACCATCACTAAACATTGTGCTCGGCATCATCTCAGAGTAAACACCAGATCTTTCTTCCCTAATCCTGACCAGTGAAAACAGCACAAGTCTAATATCATTATGAAAAGCACTCATCAAGCTAGAGGCAAAAAAAAGATTAAGAAAAAAAAGTCTTTACTGCAGCAGTGTTAGGGAAGTGTCTATGTCTTGGTCAGCCAGCTTCTTCTAAAGGGGTTGTTTCAGGGCATAATTATATTTGACTCACTTCTGTTATGGGGACACCCACTTCGCACGATTCAATCTATTCACACGCGATAAAATCAAATCCTGTCATCTTTTACCCATTTAATATCCTGTTTCACTTGGAAACACAACACATTACAGCAGTAAAATGGGATGATGATAATGCTGTTTTATGTCGACTTTAAAGGATCAGTGCAGTGCAGTATGAGGATCAGATATGAAGATATCAGCAGTAAACTAGAGTGACAATCAAAGTTAAACTACTACATTTTTAAAATAGCAGCATTTACAGTAACAAAATCATTTATTGGTTTCATTTATAGTCTGGCCTCATTTTCCAGAAGCCAATATTAATAGACTTTTTTGGAAGTTATAAATTACACAAACAAAAAAAAATTGTTGGACTATGTTAAAAACTGACTTCAAATGATCATGATTAATTCAGTGTGTTACTTTCCATTGCTCTAAAATTGCTAGTAAATATGACAGTCAATTTCAAAGTGAACTTTTACATTACTTTTTCACTGTGTAATATTTACAAAAGCATACTTTTTTGTACATTCGGATAGATGAAAAAACAATTATGACTGCTTTTTGTTAATAGTTTAAATTTTACCATTTTATCAGAACTATTTAGATCTGTTAAACTTGTGACACTTTTTAATAATGTATAAAAAATTTTTAAAAAACATTAAAAACTGAAGCAGGCAGAAAATATATTTGACAATATATTTTTTAATCCTCCCTCTACATCTGTAAACCTAACCTTTAACTGATAGTTCATTCAAAACTGAAAATTCTGTCATCATTTACTCACCCTTTAATAGTTACAAACCTGTTTGACTTTCTTTCATCTGTTAAATCAAAATAAAATATTTTAAAGAAAGCTGGAAACCTGTATTTCTTTTTCCCACTATGAAAGTCAATGGTTACAGGTTTTTTGCATTTGTTAAAATATTTTCTTTTGCGTTGAACAAAGAAACTCATAAAAGGTTTATAACCACTTAAGGATTTTTATTTGTCGAAGCGAACTATGCCTTTAACTGTTACATAAATTGTCAGTTCACCCAAAAATGTACAACGGTGGCTGGTTACCATTTTTTTCTGGAGTTGAATGTTAAAAAAGGTACCAACTTACTTTAGTAAAAGAAATGAAAAAAAAATAATAATAATCTGCTTAATTTTTTTAGTTAAATCAAATAAACTTTTCTAGTATCTCAACTTACATGAATCAAACTGACTACAAATATTAAGTTAAACTGCTCAAACTGTTTAATTTTTTATACTAAAAAAAACATAGTAGAAACCTGAATAGTTTAACAAAATATTTTAAAGTTTAGCAGTGGTGCAGTAGGCAGTGCTGTCGCCTCACACCAAGAAGGTCGCTGGTTCAATCCTTGGCTGGGTCAGTTGGCGTTTCTGTGTGGAGTTTCATGTTCGCGTGGGTTTCCTCCGGGTGCTCCGGTTTCCCCAACAGTCCAAAGACATGTGGTACAGGTGAATTGGGTAGGCCAAATTGTCCATAGTGTATGAATGTGTGTGAATGAGTGTGTATGGATGTTTCCCAGAGATGGGTTGCAGCTGGAAGGGCATCTGCTGCATAAAAACACATGCTGGATAAGTTGACTAAGAGACTAAGCTGAAAAGAAAATGAATGAATGAATTTACAGTTTATTAAGTTATTAAGCGCCACGTTATGTCACTTTGTGGACTCACATGTGTGCTGGTCTTAAAAGGAGGTTTTAAGATGCATTGTTAGCGCGTTGCTATTTTAAGGAACTGAAATAGACTGCACCGCTGACCAACAGAAACCTGGTCTAAAGTCCAACAAAGATCACATTAGTCAAGTGCCTATGCAGGTCCAAAACACTTATACAGTGGAGTGTGTACAACACCGTTTTCCAATCCACAAAAGTAAAGGAGTAAAGTAAAGTGAAAAGTAAAATAAAAGTGAAAGTAAAGAGGTCAAATGGAGGAGGCACATTTGTTATCCTCACGCTGCATATGGTCTGTATAACTGTTTTTTCGCAAGTAAAGCTCGCCAGGTAAAAAAACTGACTCTTAAAGGGAATGGGAGATGAGACTCTGATTGGATTAATGCACGTTATGCTCAAAACACACCCAAGGCTCATTAAGAGAACAAGCACAATGCTGTTAGACCATGCACCGTAGCGCAGAGCGTATTTTTGCGTTCTTAAATAAGTGATTTGGACATGTCCTTAATGCTTTTGCGCTCTGCGCTTTAGACTTTGTGCCTAGATCGTCAAAACAGAGCCCTCTGTCTTATATTTTTTGTGCAAATAGTAACTCAATAGCCACAAGCACTTTTAGGACTGGAAAAGCATATAGAACAAAGTAAATAAATAAGACTCCGTAGGATACATAGATGTCTTATAAAACATCAGTCAGTCTATATAAGAAAATGGACATTACCAACCTAACGATCCTCAACATTATTCCTTTAAGAAACATTAGCTGTGTTACTATAAAGGCTTTTAAAACTAATATGATTTTACTTAAAACACTTTTACACTACAACCTTTAGTCAGTAAATCATCAACACCAATTCACATCATTGCTGAGTTCATTTTCAATCCAATCCCAGCTTCTTCTCTTCAAAATTACACTAAGTCTGACCTTCCAACGGCTACTATATTTAGAATCAGTACTTAAGAATCTGGCTTCTGTGAGCGCAGACCGAGTCCAAGGCCCTAAAGGTTAATACTGACCTAAATGACTGTGTACAGGTTCATACAGCACAGCGAGCGTTTGGCACGGAGGACTAAGACAGATGGTTCAAAGACTCGATCAGAAAAGGAGATAGAGAGGGAAGGAAACGGAGAGGAATCGTCAAAGAGAGGGAGGTCAACTGCTGAGCGAAACAGCGTGAATAGATTTGAATCCCACTGATTGTAATAACAGGCTTGGAAAGATCATAGAGCATCGCACACAGAACAACACACTCAAACCGGGACGAGTCGGGGGGTCAGAGAGGAACAGATGGAGGGAAGTGAGCTTCTGGGGGGCTGATGTCACGAGGTGGATGTGTTTAGAGGCTGCGTTTGAGGCAATGTTCAGGTGAAAATTATTAGCCCTCGTGTGAAAGTATCTAGTTGTTTATCGACAATGTTGACAGTGTATACCATTTTCTCTACTTATTTAGCAAAATACGGTTGCGATTTAAAAAAGAATTAAAATTTCTCAGGAGGGATAAAAAATTTAATTTAACCGTATGTATTAGTACTCCATGATACCTCAAAGGAATAAGACATAACTTATTTTATAATACATTTTCAACATGTAAACTTAATAAACAAGCATTTGTTAAATGTATGAATACCATGTGACTTAATATACACATGTGAATAAGCAACACATTCTCAAGACAAATTTGGTTGTCTTGATACTTTATATTAAGTGACCTCAACTACTAGACACTTACATAAAAAATAAGTGCAATGTACTTATTGTGTTTAAAATTTATTGCACAACACTTACTATGTGGTGCTATTGAATTGAGATACAGGTCAGGTGGTATGGGTGGATTGGTAGATTTTAAAATGAGTTAATGTGCAAGGCATGGGAATGTAATACATTGGTCCCTCGCCATAACGCAGTTCACCTTGCAGTTTCACAGATTTTTTTTCATGCAATTTGACATGCTTTTTTTCAACGTAATATGTTCTTTGTCCTGATTGGCGCATTGTGTTCTGTGTCATGATTGGCTGTAGACCATTGTCAATCAATCTCCTATGTGCCGTGTTTCCTGTACAGTACAGAATGCTTTCAGCTTGCCTAATTGACATAAATCTTTGATGGCTAGCAGTGTGACTCTGAAGTGCTTTACTGTATGTTTGCAAGTTTTCTCCCCAACAAATGTCGATGAAACATTCTGCACTGTCAAAGCACCTGTAGAGGAGGATGCCAACAATCGCACAAAAAGTTGAACTTCTGAACATGCTAAAAGAAGGTAGAAGTTACACGAGTGTTCTACCTTGTAAGAGAAAAAGTAAAAAAGAGAATAGAGAGAAGTACTTCCCGGATTTCACCTAATACGGGCTATTTTTATACAACTGTAACAGAATTTTATTAATAATTTATTATTTTATGCAGATAATTTTTTTATATACTAGTACAAATGTAAAAATTATGTATGTACATAACAAGAGCATTGTACCAATTATTTAATGTGAGTAACTGATTGAAATTTAAAGAAATGAACATTAATGTATTTTATCTGTAAGAATCACGAAAATTCATATGAAATTGCCACCTCTTTATTTTCTAACAGGACCAGGTTAATATAAATGCATAAACAACATATTGTTCACCCAAAATAATAATTTTGTCATTATTAAATCACCTTTATTTTTAAATTTCCTTTTGTTGAACAAAGATATTTAGTAGACCGTTATAAACTGTGAATCCTACAAAGATTTTTTGCCCTGCTACAGAAGTCAGTGGCTTGTAGTTTTCAATATTTTTTCCAGAATATCCTCTTTTCTGTTCAACAGAAAAAGAAAAAAAACTTATAATGTTTTAAACCACTTAAGGGTGAGTAAAGGCTGAATTTTAATTTTTGGATGAACTATCTCTTTATTTAATAAATCATGTAAATATAAAAGCATGGATACTACTTTTGAGTTTGGAAAATCTGCTCATTCATTGTTTATGCGGCTGGTGCTCTTCAGTGGGAATCCTAAACACTCTCTCTTTTTTTTTTACTATGGGCAACAATTACTCTTCTGCTTTTGTCACTTTATCCCAGTTTTACTCTTTGGAACAAAAATATAACCCTATTTCCCCTTAGGACTGCCTTGGGACAAACCAGGGACCCTAGGTACTGTTCGTGTGAGTGTGTGGAAATCAAGTACAGTTTTCAGCAGTCTATGTGGGTCTGAACTTAAATGACTTCTTACCTCTGCAGACCACAAAAGAAGCCTTTCTGGGGCTCAGATTACATTGGATCCCATTCAATTTAATGACAAAACCATTCATCAAAAATATCTTCTTAGTTTTTCTCTTCTTTAACAGCTGTGGTCACCTTGAACTGAAATTCCTGTTGCACTAAAGTAACAAAGTATATAATTGGACAAACATAGCAGCCTTTGAAGTGTTTGGCTTAGTCTTTTCAGATTTGTATTTGTCAAAGATGAATTAAATTGATAAAGAGTGACAGGGAAAAATCAGAATTAAAAAAAAAAGTACTAATACTGCTATTAATAATAATAATAATAATAATAATAATAATAATAATAATAATAATAATAATAGAACAGTTGATCATAAAACATGAAGCAACATCAATAACAAGACATATTTAAATAAGCATTACAATATACGCATATGTTAACGCACATGTTAAAACTATTTACTAAAAAATAAGCTTTTTCAGAATCACAGCAATAAGCATAAAACAATTATTTTCAATTGTAATCATATTTAATTACACCTAATATTTATTTGTTCATACTTAGCATTATTTGTATTCAGTATGTTGTACTGTAATGTTTTTCTGATCAAATAAATGCATAAGAGAGATATTTTGTTTTATGTTTTTTAATCTTGCCGACCGCAAACTTTTGAAAGGTAGTGTACGTGTATCAATAAATAATGAATGTTTCTGTTTTACTTTGTTAAAACTGCAGCACATATTTCACAGTAAACAAACAACTCCCTCCCCCTTCTGAGTGTATCGAGTTCCAGAAGACTGCAGATTGTCTTCCTAATTCACAGACTCCCTTCAGACTTCCTACTTGGAAAGATGCATCGCTTTGTAGAACCTGTACCCATATTCCTTCTGCCATGATGCCATTTGTCATAACGGTGTGAGTTCTGGAGATGTCTTTAGCTGGATGAAGTATTGTGACAAGAGACCAAAGATCTCGCTGAGCTTCATATGACGCTGTGTAGGGGCTGAACTGGGGATTTGCCATTATATAAGGAATTATTAGCTTAATGCAGCCATGACATGAAGCATTCATTATCTTCTAATAATGCAACTGTCCTGAGTCAATTATACAGCTTATACTATGGTTGCCACACATACTGTTCATATGTTGTATTTTCAGACATTTGTCAGGTTTTTGCCCTCAGACTGCTCCTGTATGTGGGCCTAGTTTATTACAGATCTAATCTAATCCTAGTTTTGACTTTATTAGATTTTTGGCTGGGAAATCATTTGAAATTACTGAAATCATTCAGCATTATTATGTGAAATTGTAAAGTGCCCAAGACCTGGCTGGAGCTACTTTAGCTGCGCGTTTATCTGAAAATAATTGCACACCTGAGAACATTAATCATCGAATCAGAAACAAGCATCCAACAGAGTATTATTGATGACAGGTCATTGATTTATGAAAACAATTGCACACATGTGGTTGGTGACAGGGCCATTACACCTCTGGTGTGCATTATTTTCTAATAATTCAACCGATTGTGGTCCATCATTTAGCGTACACTCTAAAAAAATTATTCCACACAATTGTATCATGTTCTTCCAACACAAATCAAATGAATTAACTTAAAGGTTCAGCGTATAAGTTTGACACCCAGTGGTTAAACTAGGTATTGCACTCCTGAATCAAAACAAATGCAAGTGTCCTCACTGCAACTACGTAGCGGATCTTGTACCACCCTCTAAGGTAAAGCCCATGCTACTGTGACATTTGGGTTTAGAGTAAGGGGAAGTATAGGCGATTGTCAACTATGTAGCGGACCTTGTACTGCCCACTTTCGGTGGCATTTTGGTCACGGGCGTATGCTTTGAGAGCCTTACTGATTGAATGCATGAAATACGTTGTTTTCCAACAAGGCAACATGGGGTGCTGAAATATAATTGGCTAAAGTGGCAGCGGGTGGGTTAAAAGAACCAAAACAAAGACAGCTGCTCCAGAAGAAACTCACATTTTTAAAGCAGAATATCTGACGTAAGCATTGTTTTTCAGGTAAACAAGAATGTTCACTTGGCATGTTTTGCATCTGCAAATATGGTATGTTTATGCTTTAGAAGAGTCAAAAACTTACATACAGCATCTTAAATTTTTATACATATAGGTTGAACGTAAAACAATTAAGTTGTCCCTATAAAAAACTCATTTTTAAATACGTAGTTTTAACAAGCAGCAAAGTAATTTTTGAGCGTAGACTACAGTTACAACACCTCAAGACATTATACACATGTTGTATTTCCAAAAATGTGCTCAAGTGTGTTGTATTATGTAGTTTCTGACACATCATAATGCTTTTGTTTTATTTAGATTGTATAATAAGTGCTTTTATTTTTGTTTGTTTGGTTCGTTAGGCTGACTTTCACGAAGTGATGTGAAAAAGAAATGCATGTGAGACCTGCCAGAATCGACTTTAGCTCTGCTTTTATCTGAAAATAACTACTTGCCTTAAAATGTTCATCAGCCAATCAGAATCAAGCATTTAACAGCCCTGTAATTAAAAAGTTGAGTCATCATGACTATTGCTACCGTATCGGTTCGAAGGAAAATGTAACTATTTAACACATTGTCAGAAAAGTGGTTAATTCCTATGAGTTCATAAAAATTCATTCATATTAAAATGTTACGTTTTTTAAACCGAGGTCCCCAAACCCCTTCATTGGCGGATGAGAAAAATCATACTGAAATGTATGAATGAGATCGTTAAAATTAATATGAATTAGCCACTAAATCAAAAAGTTACAAAACTCAGTGATGTAGCGTTGACCATGTCTTTCACAAAGACTTGTTATGTATCTTGTCTCCAGTCATGAAACGCATGAAGAAGGAGGGTGCAGCTTTAAACCGTGCTGCAACAGAAGCGTTTCATGTGTTGGACTGATCATCTTTAATTCTCTATTAACAGAGACAAGCTTGCCTCGGCCTTCATTAAAAATAGATAGAGACAAGCTCTCCACTCGGCTAATGACACCTACCCTCCTGCGCACGCACGCACACACACACACACACACACACACACACACACACACACACACACACACACACACACACACACACACACACACATACACACGCACACGCACTCTTTCAATCTGTTTCTCCCAAAAAGAATAAAAAGGATTCATCTTCAGTGCAGTTCTCTGCTCTTACTGTACTAGCATCATGGTTGGAATATTTCAGAACACATTTAGAGAAATGCAACAGGAATACAGAGAGGGGAAAAAATCCCTTTAGGGCTCCAGAAGGGCTTGAGTTGACGTCACTCGTCAGTGGACGCTCTGATTAATTACCAAACAATGCAGGTAATTACTCAGGATCCCAGCCTGGGGAAAGTGAGGACATGATGAGAGGACAGACCGAACTATGTGCAAGCTCTGTGTGTGTGTGTGTGTGTGTGTGTGCGTGTGTGTGTGTGCGTGTGTGTGTGTGTGTGTGTGTGTGTGTGTGTATCTGTAGGAAATCTTTGAGTGCTAAATAACAATAAAATATGATGATTTTTGGGATTGCTGGCTTCGTTGTGCAGTCTTAAAGGGATAAATCACCCAAAAAAGGAAGTTTACTCTGTTTAATTACAAATTAATAAGTTAATTACAAATCTTTATGAGTTTCTTTATTCTGTTGAACAAAAAAAGGATATGTTTGGATAATGCTAAAAACCTGTAACCATTGATTATTGTATTTTTTTGGGTAAACTGTCCATTTAAAAATAAAAGGTTCTGTATTGGCATCTTTAGGATGTTTCAATGGAACATTTCCATTCCACAAAATTTACTTTTTAGTTAAAATATAATCTGTTTATTATTTTTATTTTAATTATCAGGTAGCCGAAAAATAATTAGTCAATGTAAAATCACCCACTTAGACATTTTATTTTTAAAGTCTTTTCTTTTGCCCAAGAAAGAGGAGTGAAAAATTTGCAGTTTTTCTTTGTAGTGGAAAAATGTCCTGCAAGATTTTGAGCCGCTCAAAAAGTTTCCTGTGGAAAAACTTATTTTAAACCTAATGATTCCATACTGTGAAAGCTCAAAGCCTTCAAAAATCTTGTAAAGTGGCTGGACATTTTGTTCTCTCTTTCTGGTAGGTTAAATAAAAATCAGTCTACCTTGCACATACAGCACAATGTTCCTCTACAGCACATCTTAAAGATGTAAGTGGGCCTGAGCCCCCCTCGGGCTGAATTCCTGCAAGCGCCTCTGGTATACTGTGATTCGCAAAGCAAATGCCATGATTTTTCATCTTTCTCCCCCTCTCTTTCTTGCTATAAATATGTACAATGAGTTCATGTCTTTGAAACAAGCATTATATTAATCCATATTAGTGCAGTGAGCTATTGAAAATATACATTTATGATATCAAGCATTCATCCTGTCAACTTACTGAAGGTCAGTTCAAGATCCAGCAAATGTGAATTATACAAACATATATCAAATCAAAGGGCAAATATTTTAATTTTCTGCATTAAAATGTTCTGTTCACATGTTTGATCAGTACAACCAATCATAAACCTGTCTTTCTGACCAGTCAATGGCTTTTAGTGGTATTACTAAATATGAATAAGTAAGACTGACCCATAGATGATTGTATTTCACAAGCTTTCTCAGTCGCCCTCAAAAATCAATGCTGAAGAAATGTCACCTGTGGATTTGCCAGATTTCGTGTTTCTGGCTATCTGTGTAGACTGTAATCCACGTCAAGTGACTCGATGAAACTAAAACATTTCCATTATCAACCAGGCAAAGAAAGTGTGTAAATATGACATTTACTGAAAATGGCATCACTTATTATAACGAGACCAAATGAAACACTGCTAAACAGAGAGATGAACAGCAGGGCCCAAACAATTTATATTTTCATGTTGTATTTGAATATTCAATATTTATATCAATACATATATATATTAATATTTAAATAATATATATTCATTCATTCATTCATTCAGTCCCTTATTTATCAGGGGTCGCCACAAAGGTATGAACCACCAACTATTCCAGCTTTAATCCAGTTTTACGCAGCGGATGCCCTTTCAGCCACAACCCAGTACTGAGAAACACTCTAAAATTCACCCACTAATACACTACGGCCAATTTAGTTCATCCAAGGCAAGGCAATGCAAACTTTATTTATAGAGCACAATTTTATACAACCGTAGTTGATCCAAAGTGCTTTACAATAAAATAAAATAAAAATAAAAACTGGTATTAAAAATACAAGGAAATATATATGTATAAAAGTAATACTAAAATATAAATAAAAAATAACATCCAATTCAACTATACCGCATGTCTTTGGACTGTGGGAGAAGAGAAACACGAGGAGAATATGCAAACTTCACACAGAAATGCCAACTGGCGAGGCTTGGACTCGAACCAGCGACTTCTTGCTGTGCCGAGACTTGCAGTGCTAACCCCTGAGCCACCATCCCGCCATTAATATATATTTTGTATTTATATTTAATGCAGTATATTTATGCTTTATTAAATAATGTGAATAATATTTGTTCAGGCATTTTATTTTTAAACTTAATAAATAGTACAATATTTGAATAATAAATACAAATAATAATTATGCTGCCCTACTAGATTAACAAATACACACAGCAAGCATCAGGATCTCTATTTCAGAATTGATTTAGGCAAATATAATGCCATTTTTCAATGTATACTTCATTCTTCTGATTTCAGACCCAATTTAGTTGACTTCAGCCTCCTCAATCCCCTACAAATCTACTTAACTGAACTGTCTGCACATTTAAGCCCCCTTAGGGAGACTATGGAAAAATGAATATTCTCTTCATCATTTTCTCACCCTCTTTTTGTTCACAGCCCTGTCTGCAATGCTCAAATAGTCATATAACATTGGTTCATTCATAAAAATATAATGAAAATGTGCATTTCAATGTGATTGTTGCATTTTATTTCTACATTATCGTTGCATCTTTTGCAATGTTAAGTAAGTTACTTTAAAAAAAGTAATAGATTACAAATTACTGATTACTTTTGGAAAATTGTAATCTCATTACATTACTAATTACTTCATGTGAAAAGTAATCAGATTACTGATTACTTTACTTTGAAGTTAGTTTGAAAACATATTGTATATTGCATACAAAGAATCTGATCAGTCAGTTGTAACGTAACTCAAAGTTTTCAACTGGGTGTGCCTGGGAAATGCAATCACATGTGCAATAAGCACTCCCAATATGTGCGGGCGCAAAAGACGAGATATGTGAACGGCCACTTAAGCAGCTATGCTTTTCTTCACATTCAGAAGATACCTTCTCTCCTAATTCTGCACAAGAATACAAATTAGCCTGTTTAGGCTGAATTGGGCTGCTGTGTTTTCGGGTGCCATTGTCCTCCTTGGTGACCAATGTTGTCGTAGAATGCTTTCTGTTCAAGTGCTTGAATAAGTTGATGGTCGAGTTCAAAGCAGTGGAAAGTTCTTTAGAGACTGGGCATCAACTGCATCTCACAACAATAATTTTGTTTGTACGCTTAATGAAATTAAAGTAATGTCTGTATTACCACTTAAAGAAGCAAGCACTCTCGACAGCAGCCATTTCAGCTCACGTTCTCGAGCTATTTAAAAGCACATGCGTATTAATTGACGTTGCAGCAAAAAAAAAAAAACGTTACTTTCTTCAAAGAACTATATTTGTAACGTAAATTACATTGACTTTAGTAACTGTTATCAAATTAAACAAATTTAAAATGTAATTGGTTACATTACTGCGTTCTTCAAAAATGTAATTAGAATACAGTAACGTGTTACTGTGGAATTCGTTACACCCAACTCTGATCTTTTGTAACAAACATTGGTTTACAGTCACTTTTGACCAAATATTGCATATAACCAAATCAACTACATAAATAATGTAGTCAACATTTGAAGTGGACCATCCCCTTTTAGTTGTTCTAAAACTATTGAAAAATCACTCATTCTTGTCCTGGGATAATTTTGAAAAACAATTTGGATTCACTTCAAATTTTGACAATTCAGATCATGTTTATGTTTATAGAACTTTCACAATGTAGATTGTGTCAAAGCACCTTAACATAAAAGTTCTAGTAAATTGCAACTGTGTCAGTCCAGTTTTCAGAGTTTAAGTTCAGTTTTGTTTAGACTACTGTATATAATAATCTTACTGGCCCAATTTTTTCTATGCTTGTGTATAAATGGAACAAATGGGACTGAATATACACACAACGGACAAAAAACAATGGACCTATTTGCCTGCCAAATTTCGCAAATGCGACTGCATCTAAACAAACAACAAATATCCAGGGTAAAATCTGTTGTTTGTGCGTGCGCGAGTCTGTTCGGGGAGTGTAAATGAGGTCACAAACTGACGGGGCTCCAGAAAGCAACCGTCATCTTTACCTGTGTGTTGTTGTCTCCTGTTGTTGTCTTGTGGTCACCGCCGCGGGACCCGCAGGGAAGAGCGCTCTGCCGCTCAGCAGCATGTGTTTGCACAATCTGGACCCTTATGTTCAGACTGACATGTACAACAGCGCAGAAATGCTCTCACACTGAGCGCCTTCCGCTGGTGACTGTAAAGCACCATCGCTGTCTGATGCCACAGTGTCTGGCGCCATGCCCAACCACCCGGCAGCCGTCCCGGACTGGACACGACTAATTTATTACTGGATCACTGAGTCCCGCCCCCTGCATTAGGGAGTAATGAGAAATCAAGAGTGGACTGGAGCATATCCAGCTAATGTGCCATTGGGGTAACACTTACACGCTAATGCTAGGCCTTCACTGCGCTTTAAATACTGAAAGTAATGTCTAGACGACAGCCTTTAGTTCTGCTTCTGTGTTTTCCAACTGTGAAAAGTTCCTCTCTGTCTTGCTGAGCACGTCGGTGACAGAACTACAGGTATTTTTAGCAGATGTTTGCTATTAATTAGCACCCAATTAGCACTTAAATGTTTACAGACGCTGAGCTAACGCTGTTACAAAGGACTGATCAAGGTTCACCCTCCTAGTGTACTCTTTGATTCAAGCTGTTGCTGAACATTGGTGCGTTTGAAGGATGGGTCCTGGAGAGGTGTGTGACATGTTGACGATTGTGTTTATCTGCTCCTGGAGCTGTCCGTGTGGGGAAAAGGTTAAAGAGACTCCAGAAAGACACCCACACAACTGTTGCACAAAATGCCTCACAATTCCACAAAGGTTAATGAGGGAGAGATGCTTTTTAACCTCAATCTTGCTTTCATATAACATACACGTCCTAGATATCAGATCTCACACACACACATACACTCTTCAGAGGTGTGGGGCTAGGCTGTGGCCCCTTTTACAAGTTTTATAAGTTAAGTTGTCCTCTCTGCAAGGTCAAAAGACAGGGCTTCAGAATGTGTTCTGTGAAGTAAAGTTTAGGTTTATTTAAACTCTCAAAATACACCTTCAGAATCATTTGGTAAAAAATTATAGTGAAGTAGGTGATCTGCCAAAATCCTAACCAGTAAGCATAATATCTTGAAAAACACAATACCTTCCCTGCTGTCCAAAGCCACGCCTCCTGAAACACGAACGCGCATCGCAAAGATAACAACAGACAACCCAGATCATTTCATTCGCCAGTTATAAAACGTTATAGTACTTCATAACAGTACAGCCATGATCGAAAAACTGTATTAAATCTAGCATGTTTTCAGCTGTGTATCAAGAAAAACTTGTCAAAATGTGCAATATTTCATGCAAGCAAGAATCGATGGTCTCACTGTCTCACACGCTGGTTAGCTGGTGGTGTGCAGGAATTACATCTATTACTAAGCCATACTTACATGCTGTTTCAGACAGTCAAAACCAACTTCACTGCAGTAAAGCAAGAGAATAGCGCTATTTACTGATGTTTTGTTGTTAAACTAAATAAAAATCTACATTATCAATGCTATAAAAGGAGAAAATAGTCTTTCGCCAGAAGATTTCAGTATCTGAACAACACTTCTGTGCATATAACCCATTCATAACAACAAAATAATAACAAAAAAATCTACATTAGCTTTGCATTTTTTGCATATTTTAGCTTTGACTAAACTAGTTTTAAAACATAACATACATGTCTAACAGAAATACTTCAGCCATGCTGTCATCCTTCCTCCAGCATGCAAAAATATCTCCAATATTGATTCAGGATTATAAAGTTTTGATTCAGCATTGGTTTTTACCGGTCACTCTCTAGTGTGCAGGTGAATGCGTGTGCACGCGCAAACAGCTGCTCAGATGAACAAATCTACATTTCTTCACTCAATCTTCTTCGAGATTGAGGTTCTATTGAATTATTCACATATTCTTATTAAATAACAACTTATTTACTTTATGTGATTTTTTTTATAAATTGTTTACATTTTAAGACTTTTTATTTAAAAATTAAAAATGGTTTATCTACAAAGTCAAACTCTAGCTTGGCTGTATAAGCTTCTTTTTGTGAGCCAATCAGCATTTTTACTGTACGCACGAGGACCAATCAGGATCAGCTTTCTTTGTCATTTCACCTGACTGCTTCATTATGAGACCAGAAATCAAAATCACACAAAATCAGAGTTGGCTAAATAATGCCACACCACAAGGAAATGAGAAGAAACCTGAAACTGTAAAGATGTGTGTAAATGTGTTTTCATGCTGTTACAATATTATTTAGAGATTTTCAGTTTTGACAATAAATTATATTTGAATATATCAATATTAATGGAAACCTATATTGACACCGCAATCAAATCAAAATTTACTCCCAGAAATGTTTAATACAATGAAAAAATACCCAATATTACACAAAATGTGTTTATTAAAAAAGTAGCTAGGAATAATAAAAGTAAATAATAATAATAATATTAATAAATCTTGGTCCATAACATGTTGTCCTATTACAAAGTTTTACTTAAACAGGAGAAATGAAAAAAATATTATTGTTCATACAGTATATCTAATAGGAATGTTTTATTTAGAATATTAAATGTGTAATATATTAAATTAATTGCTATTTAATACAGAAACAAAGTAAAATATAGACACAAGAATATAAAGTTGAAACCATTCTTGCAAGAAAAACAGGAGAACATTTACAAAAAAATATCCTTTCATTATGCGTTATTATTCCACATTCCAACCATCAAAGTTGAAGGAAAATATGAAATAATGCTCTCTACTTGCAATTCCCCAAACTTTATGAGTCTGAAGTAGTTTCAAGCATAACTTCATAGGAAAAGTCCTTGATCATTTTCTTTGAACGGTGAGTCTTTTTTCTATCGGCTCCCGCTGGTTCTTCAAAGAAACAAAAATGGCTGCCAAAATTGTATATTTATCATTTAGATATTTATTTTTAAGGCCAGGCACATTTGACGCAAATCTTTTCAAAACGATATGATAAATAATAAAACTAAAACCAGCCATCTCAGTAATAATTTTTGACATGCTAACAACAGCTAAAATTAAAAA
Organism: Danio rerio; assembly: GCF_052040795.2. Classification (NCBI taxonomy): domain Eukaryota; kingdom Metazoa; phylum Chordata; class Actinopteri; order Cypriniformes; family Danionidae; genus Danio; species Danio rerio. The sequence goes on from NC_141028.1 coordinate 30,185,688, forward strand.
AAAAAAAAAAAAAACCTTTAAAAGCATCTCACAGGTCCTCGGTTTCCTAAGAAATTGACGCATCTTACCCCCACTCTCCTTCAGCACAGAGGCACATACATGTACTCAGAGCCACGTCTTGTTTTATGCATGAACGTTTGTGCTAAAAGGCCACCCAGGCATGTCCTGTGGTTTGTGCGGTCACTGTACTAAAACCTGACCCCTGTGTTCAGACCCCTCATGGTGGGGTGGCATGGGCTTTTGTGCCCTCAGTCAAACCACTTCACCTCGGTTTCATGCTGTGAGCGTAAACAACCAAACTGTCTTTCATTTCAGCTTATGCAGATTCAACATGACTGCCAAAAACATGGCATTTTTATCCTCTGCTGCACATTCGCTCAGACACGGACTGCAGTACCATATGGCTCAAGTCAGAGGTCAGAGCTGTTTGTGTTAGTTTTCTCTCTGATTATGGCATCATTCACTGAGTGGAGCTCTTAGTTACAAGAGTCACATAATGATTTCTTTGTTTGGACACAAATGGCTGGTGTTATTTCCTGATGCCAGATTGCGCTTATCTCAAGGGATTATATGCATGTGTGCTAATTTAATGCGGCTCAGCAACTGCCACGCATTCGGAAATGCTATAAATATGCCTATATATGCAGCCAATAATCAAATTAGTATCATTATATCACAACTATGAATAGTCCTGCATTTAGCACCAATGAACCTATAGTTACATGCATAATGTATAATACTTGAATTGGTTAAACTCAAATCTGATTGGATGACTTTGTCAACAAGTGACTGGCTAAATCTGAAATATTTGAGTGAGTACTTGTTTGGCAACCACTAAAATGTATTTTTTATATAGTATGAATGTTATTTGGGCATACTACATTTGCAATGTTGTCATTATCACATGAGCTACCAGCCTCACTTCAATGTCATCTACTCCCATGGACTCCCATGGGATATAAAAGGGTCTACTGGAAGCTACTTTCAAAATTATTAGCTCAAATGCCCTGATGTATTCTGGAATAAAACAAGGGTCTGTCTTTTTGAGTTAATCACTGAATCATTCACTCAACTGATTGATTCAAAAACACTGATTCATTTACCAAACAAGTGTCTGTCTTCATGAGTAAATCTCTCACATAAATAATACGTGCAGACACTGATTTACTCAGAAACAAAACAAGAGGTTGTAATTGAGTGAATCATAGACTCATTCAGTGAAATCATTTGTTCAAGAATACGGATTCATCCAAGAGCTAAACAAGGGTCTGTCTTTTTGAGTTGACCACTGAAACATTTATTCAATTGATTCATTCAAAAATACTGATTCATTCAGTAATCAAACAAATGTCTGTTTTATGAGTAAATCACTGAATCTTTATTTCAAATAATATGCTCAGACACCGATTCATTCAGGAATAAAAACAAGGAATTGTCTTTGAGTGAATCATAAACTTATTCAGAGAAATGATTTGTTCAAGATTACTGATTCATTCAAGAACAAAACAAGTGTCTGTCTTTGAATCACACTAAATCATTCACTCAACTGATTTATTAAAAGTGCTGATTCATTGAAAAAAAAAACAAGTGGTTGTCTTTAGGAGTGAATCACTGAATCATTCAGACTCATTTAGTCAGGAATTCAAAAAACACTACTTAGATATATAGAAATACTTTTCTGTATATTTATCTCAAAATGAACCTTTTGTTTGTTGAAATTGTATAAAAAACAGTATCGCTGACAATTGTTGCACTAAAGAAATTGTTAGGCCCAGTAAACATGTTACTAGACATTGGAGTTTGATGCATTTTG